>NW_028288837.1:0-174536 GCF_059628265.1 Tinamus guttatus
CCATGGCGCTGCTGGCAGCTGCCTGTCCAGAGGCCGGGCTGCACTTGGGGCTCTGCTCCCACCCCTGCAAGCAGCCTTGAATGCCTTGATCTTTCTTCCCTGCTCCCCTCCTGCCCTTACAGCCCGATGGACTCAAGACAGTTTTGTCTTCCATGATTGAGACGTGTTCCTTGATAGCGCAATGAGCGCCAAGGGCAGTTGTGCCCTGGGGCCAGGTGTGCATGTCCTCAGCAGAGCCCTTGTGAGTTGGTGGTGGCCTGGGACCTCTTTTTGCAGCTTCATCCACTTTCTGATTTCCTCTGGTTACATTGCTCCTTTCCTTCTAAATGGCCACAAGTGCATGTATTACCCCAAAGGTATATTTCAAGTCACATAGATATTGGCCCACTTTCCTCCAGGTAACTCCAGAGTCTGTGTGAAAGCAAGCAAATCAGCTTTCTGAGGTGACGTATTTACAGTTCATGGTCCTTGGTTCTTTGTTCTTTGTTCACAACATGGAGCTTTTTGTAGATTTTACATTCATTTTGGTGCATTTGCGCCCTGTTGTGGGCCTTCCCCATTCAAAAGCGAGCAGCTTATGACTTTGTTCTTCCCATAGGATACAAAAGAAAGTGTCTTTTAAATCCAAAAGTGTAAGAGAGAGGCTTAACACAATTTTGATTTTAAGAGTATACAGCTTAGGTACAACAAGATATATGTCAAACACTCTTTGAATGATAGCACTTAGATCTCATCCTCTGATCGCCTTGCCTTTAATTCCACTCTTCCTGGTGAAATACCACTGGTCACAGGCCTGCAACTAGATTCAGCACCATTGATAACAACTCTTGAAGCTTGGCCATCCAGCCAGTTCTTGATCCACATGCTCTGCACTTAACCACACCAAACTGCCTGAGCTTCCCAGCATCCCTAGAAGGATGTTACAGGAGATGATGGGAACGAGAAGCTTGTTTCATGGGCCAGCTTTTACAAACAAGTATTCCTGGCTGTTTTTAAGAATTTCAGTTCATCACTGCAGTGAATAGCAGCTTCTCCAGCACTGGGAAAGTCACCTTCTCCGTATATCCTCGACTTTGCCTAAGGCAAAAAGAGGAAGCAGGCAAGACTCTTCCTCTCCATGGCTCAGCATGATTCCAGGCAGCTCGTCTCTCCTGCACCTCCAAACACCGCTTTCCAGAGAGGGGCCGGGAAGAGACCCACATGTGTAAAGCTGCTGACGGACAAGCCAGAGCAAGGCGGGTGCTGAGTGAGGGCAGTGCCTGATCAGAGAATAAACACGTTGCTCACAAGGCCCCTTGCACCCATGTCACGAGACAGACGAGCCGCAGCTTCTCTGCAAGCAGCCTGCGTGGGGCAAGGGCTTCCCAGCGCCTTTCCTGCCGCCGGGGGCACTGCGCACGCCTGGGCTCTGCAGGCGTCATGCGCGCAGGCAAGGGGGCTCCCAGCACTGGCTCTCACAGCCACGGGGCTGAGGTGGCTGCCCAGCCTTCTGCTCGCACCTCCCTGCAGGGAACACTGCTCTGCTTCACACTTCCCCTCCAGCATTCCCAGGGCAGCAGCCACGTGTCTGCCGCCAATTCCCCGTGCCACCAGCCCTGCGGCTGCTTGGGAGCCACCCAGAGCCCTCCGCGCACCTCTGGCGCCAGCCCCTTCCCAGCAGCTGCGCTCTGCCTCGCAGGGGCACTGCGGCATGCCAGCAAGCAAGCTTGGCCAGCAGCAAGATGCTCCTCTGGGCTCCAGCACTTTGGTGGCAGAGGTTGCGCTGCTTCCTTTTGGAGGGTTTTCCGCTGTGCAAGGGAAACACCTGGCGGCACCGGGGAGATCTCCTGCTCCATCTACCCTTGGCTTTCCTGTCCTTAACTGAGAGCTGG
Source organism: Tinamus guttatus (assembly GCF_059628265.1). Taxonomy (NCBI): domain Eukaryota; kingdom Metazoa; phylum Chordata; class Aves; order Tinamiformes; family Tinamidae; genus Tinamus; species Tinamus guttatus. Next base: position 1,872 of record NW_028288837.1, read on the forward strand.
GATTTCACCTGTGTTAGCAAGTGAGCACTGTAGCCCAGTGCCTGGGCAGAGTTGCGGCAGCTGAAGGTCCCTGCTGCTGCTGAGGGCACATTTGTGCCTGCTCTGCCCTCTGCAGCCCTAGGAAGCCATGGCAGGGGCAGCAGTGCAGGAGCCGCACCAAGGCTGCTCTCAGCCACAGCACATGGCACCTGCAAGGTGCGCGGCAGGACAAGAGAAGGAGCCCAGCAGCACCAGGGGCTCCCAGGCCACCACCAACTCACAAGGGCTCTGCTGAGGACATGCACACCTGGCCCCAGGGCACAACTGCCCTTTGAGCTCGTTGTGCTACAAAGGAACACATCTCAACCACGGAAAATAAAACTTTCTTTAGTCCATCAGGCTGTACGGACAGGAGGAGAGCAGGGAGGAAAGATCAAAGCGTTCAAGGCTGCTTGCAGGGGTGGAAGCAGAGCCCCAAGTGCAGCCCAGCCTCTGGGCAGGCAGGTGCCAGCAGCACCATGGGGCTGCGTGAGGAGCCCTCCTTGGCACCCAGCAAGCCCAAGGCCACGCACTGCTCTCTGCTGCCAGGCTCAGCAGTGCCAGGGGGAGTCCAGCACACGCAGACCCTTCCTCACGGCGGCCCCCCTGGCCCTGCCGCTGCCCTCCTCCCCCCACGGAGCAGTGGAACATCCCAGAGGGGCAGTTATCGCCACGGGAACACGGATGCTTCCCAGGGCTGCGCCTCACAGTGGCCCCAGTGCTGGCCACGCAGCAGCAAGGCCAGGTGAGCAGCAGGGCCGCGCAGCACCAGGGGCCACCCGTGGTGCCCATGAGATGCAGGGGAGCTGCGGGGCTGCAGGGCAGCCTGCGCGATGCCTCCAGGGGAGGCTCCAAAGCCACCGTGCGACACTTGGTGCTCACATCTGCTCACACAGAGATCCCTGCTCTCAGCGCTGCAAATGCCAATGACTCCTTTTCTCTTGCAGTCACTGGAGACTAAAGAAAAATGGATAATTTTGGAGTGGAGGAAATGGATTGGGAGAGCTATGGCTGCAGCGGACAGGTACTGTGCGCGCAGGCAGAGGCTGCGCGGGGACGGCTGGCGCTTGGCTCAGCGAGAGCAGCTGCAGGGCTGGTGGCAGAGGTGCCAGGGAGCTCTGGCAGGCCTGGGTGCTGGGGCAGAGCTGCGCCAGGGCCAGGAGCGGCCAAGGCCTCGGGGGCTGCTGCCTGAGCCTGGCGCCCTGGCTCTGTGCACCGCCTGCCCCGCGCACGCAGGACACACGAGGCCCCGTGCACAGAGCCAGCGCTGCCACCGTGACCGTTCCCAGAAGCTCTCCTGCTCTCTCCCAGACTCTGGGAACCAAAGGCCCGGACAGCTGCAGTTGCGAGGAGGTCCCTATGGTGTGGGAGAGCTCCAGCTACAACATCCAGGTATTGCCCCTGCTTCTGGCAGCATTGGGAGAGCTGGGGCTGGGCCTGGCCCCTTCCCACTTTCCTGCTTCCCACTGCAGGAAGAGAGGTCCTGGGACCAGGGACCGCCAGCTCTGGGACCTGCCCTGCAAACGCCTCTTGCTCTCTTGCAGGCTCCATGCACAAATGGGAGCTCTGGGAACCAGCCTGAGACCATGGAGTGGCTCAGTTACAGCAGCAGACAGGTAAAGTCCTTGCAGCCAGAGGATTCCCTTATCCTTCCTCCTCCCCACGCACCATCTCCACCAAGGTCTCCTGCTCTCTTCCAGATGATGGGGAGCAGCGGCCTGGTCGGCTGCAGCACGGAGGAGCCCATGGAGTGGGAGAGCTCCGGCTGCAGCCCCCAGGTATGGCCCCTGCTGCCGGCTGCACGGGCAGAGCTGGGGCTGTGCCCGGCCCCTTGGCGCTGCTCCGCGCTGCCTTTGGGGAGCAGCCGCGCGGGAGCCTGGCCCAGGTGTGCGGGCGCTCTGGCGGGCCGCGGCGCCGGGGCAGAGCTGCACAGGGCGCAGGAGCGCCCAAGGCCTGGGCACCTGCTGCCTCAGCCCCTCTGCCGGCCTCTGGGCTGCGCTGGCCACGCCAAGCCTCTGCCAGGGCACCAATGACGGCAGCGCTGCTGCCAAAGAGCCCGCGCAGCCGCCAAAGAGCCTCTGCTCCACGGGAGCCCCCGAGCCGCTCCTCGGCCCTGCTCACGCCTCCTTTTCCCTTGCAGGACAAGCTCCCCTTCACCCTGGCTGCTGCCTGGAAGCTCTGGGCCCAGGGACTCCGGCCATAACGTCTTATTTGGATTTTTCTTTGGAGACATTTATAGTAATATTTGATATTGTTGATATTATTGTTGTTAGTGTTATTGATATTGTTTTTATTGTTGTTGTTGTTAGTGTTTATTATATTGTTATTTTTATTGTTATTGTTTAAATATATATTCCTGTATCATTGTTTAAGTTTTGTGTCATGTTTCCAAGTGAGGTCAAGCACAAAAATCATCCCCATTGCAGAGGTGTGTGTGTAGCCCTAAGATCCCAGCCCCTAGGGGCAAGGGAGGGTGTTGCAGATAGTTAGGGTCCGGCAGCCGGAAGATATCGCGCTGTACGGAAAGATAGGGCCCCTAATAGCCAATAGCGTTTAGTTTATGATGTAAGCAGACGGATGTGACGTTGTAAACCTTAGCTATATAACACCTTGTTACCCATCAATAAACGCCATTTGCCGTCCACCACATTGGTGTCAGCGAGCTGATGGCCCGAGCGGCCTGGGGGTGGTCGCCGTGCCGTTCCTGAACCAGGTCGCCGCGCCGCTTGAACGGCAACAAGTGGTGTCGAAACCCGGGAATCATCGCCTGGACGGGTGAACGGCGGCTGGAGCGAGTGGACCAGCCCGGTGGGGAGGACGCTCCCGGACGAACAAGGAGGATGGAAGCCCTTGTGAAGGTCGTATCGCAATTACATAAGCATTGGGGGATTGATTGTAAGCCAAAAGATTTTACTCTCGCAGTTGCGAGGCTTTTAAAAATTAAGGTTACAGACCAGCCGGTGGATATTCTGAAGTCCCTGAAGCGTGTCCCTGAAGTGTGGGACAAATGTACTAAGGTGTTAGCTGAGGAGATGATGTCTTCAGGTTGTTGGAAAAACCTTCAGGCTTGGGGAAAACTTGCACAAGCCTTGCAGAAAGCTAGAAAAGAGCAGGAGACCTGGGTGGCAGTAAGGGACTGTTTGTTGGCCACCCCGAAAATGGGAGTCGGGGCAGCCGCACAGACTTTGCACCCCCCAGATGATGGCAATTCTGCTGAGCCTAAAGGTCAGCAAGAGGGTGATACATCCACTTCATCCCCCAACCCCGTCCCGCTTACAGAGGAGCAGAGACAGCCGAAATCTGTTTGGAGCGAGCTAGCTGGGGAAGCTAGGAACATTGAAAAGAAGTCAGAGCTTGGGGACGTCTGGGCCAGGCCACCACCCTATGCCCCTCAAAATGGCGCCGAGCCGCAAGGGGAAGGGCCGGGCGAGGGTGCCCCCGGCGCGAGTGAGGGGCCGAGAACCAATGGGGGTGACCGGACAGGTGAGGGACGCCCGAGCGAGGGGCCCAGAACCAATGGGCGTGACCGGAGAGGTGAGGGAAGCCCGAGCGAGGGGCCGAGAACCAATGAGGGTGACCGGACAGGTGAGGGAGGCCCGAGCGAGGGGCCGAGAACCAATGGGGGTGACCGGACAGGTGAGGGAGGCCCGAGCGAGGGGCCGAGAACCAATGAGGGTGACCGGACAGGTGAGGGAGGCCCGAGCGAGGCGCTCAGGACCGATCAGAGCGGCCATTTCACAAAAGGCGCCTCCGCGGGTGGAAGGCGGAGCGAGCCAAGAGGGGGGGACAGCCCGACCGGAACGGAAGTAGGCGGGACGGAAGTAGGCGGGACGGAAGTAGGAGGGGCCGGAGCCCAACAAAAAAGTACCAGAGCCCGGAAGTGACCAGTCAGTCGAGTTCCGGTTCCGGATCAGACACTAGTCAGGACGAGTGGCTCACAACTGATTCAAACTTAAGGAAGGAGAAAAAGAAGGTAAACAGAACTAAGAGCCAAAATATTCCCACCCGAATTAAAGAAAAGCCGCGAAGGGGAGAAACCCCTCTCACGGACTGGAAGGAAATAAAGATCGCGTGTGCCGACTGGGGCCCATCAGCCACGCTAGCGTTCCCAGTCCAGGTGACAGAGAGGGGACAGAGGGTCCACTTGCCGATAAAATGTAAGCACGTACAAGCGATTGTTAAAGCAATTGCGGATAAAAGGATTATTTCTGCCATGGTCTCAACCCTCATAGATGGTATCTTCGGGGGGGACGATCTGCTCCCGTTCGATATAAAACAAACTTGTAGGCTGATCTTTGATGGAGCAAGGATGATCGTTTTCAGACAAGAATGGGAAGACAACTGTACAAAATGTTTAGCCCAAGTAACTGGGGCAGATCATCCATTACACGGCTCCAGCCTGCAGCGGTTAATGGGTGCAGACCCAACAATGATCACCCCCCAGGCGCAGGCCCAGGGCCTGCGGGCCCATGAAGTTAGGACAACTACTCGTGCGGCCAGAGAAGCCATTCGCACAGCCTGTAGAGTTGTTGCCAAACCATAGCCATGGTCCACAATAAAGCAAAGTGAAAGTGAGAGCTTTACACAATTTGTAGATCGTCTCCAAGCAGCGGTCGACTCTTCGTCCCTGCCCACGGAGGCAAAAGGCCCGGTCGTAGCAGGATGTTTACGCCAACAATGCAATTCGGCAACCAAAGAAATCCTGCGATCATTGCCTATGGGGGCAAGTATCGCAGACATGATTAAGCATGTTGCAAAGGAAGAGCATCTGACCCCAATTCAGGTGGCTGTTCACACCGCAATAGCCAACGTAATGGCAGGTTCTAAATGTGGCCAGGCCGGCCACGTTGCAGCAAACTGCCCTTGGCTGGGGGACTCGCTGGCAGCGCTCCCCCCATGCCAAGATCGACCCAAAGGTCGCTGTCAGGAAAGATGGCAGAGTCAAGTGGTGCCCGCTTAAGTCTATTAAACCAGACCTTCAAAATAAAACTAATGAAAATTGTGAGTTTCTGTTCACAGGACCGGATCATCGGATGCCCTGGTGACAGGCGTACCGCCCGAGCCTGTGAGTTCCACGCCGACCGAATCCAGAAAACAACAAAACAGCCTCTGCAAGAGGGGGCCGCGATGCCTTTGTGTTATCTTAATTTTGCAGCTTGTCGCTATAGGACAGGCAGAGCCACACCAGCAATGGGTACTTGAACAGGTCAAACAATCTCGAGCAATTAGTACAAAAGTAACTACAGGGTCACAAATTTTCAGTGCCAACCAGCTTCCAAACGCAGCTGGTACGAAAATTGGTTCACCGGTTCGCTGTGGTTAACCACCCTGATATCCACCTTGATAGGGCCGATCACAACGATCATGAGGACACTGATCTTTGGACCCTGTGTATTGAATAAGCTCATGCCGTTTGTCAAGAATCGGCTAGAGAAGGTTAACATCACATTAGTAGAACACTGACAACTGCTTTAAGAATATATCCACTCAGTATTACCCCCAAAGTTATCCCAAGGTACACCCTATTCCTACACACCGGTATTACCTGTCATCCCCTACCTTCTACGCGCCTTCTTCTTTGTGCCTTATGTTTTATGTCAAGTTTATGATATGTAATTTTAAGATTGGTATAACTATAAGAAGAGAATAAGATAGTAATAAGAATAAGATAGTTGTATTTTAGCTAGTTTTGTTATGCATAGGGAGGGGGGAAGTTGTTGCAGATAGTTAGGGTCCGGCGGCCGGAAGATATTGTGCTGTACGGAAAGGTAGGGCCCCTAATAGCCAATAGTGTTTAGTTTATGATGTAAGCAGACGGATGTGACGTTGTAAACCTTAGCTATATAACACCTTGTTACCCATCAATAAACGCCATTTGCCGCCCACCACATTGGTGTCAGCGAGCTGATGGTCCGAGTGGCCTGGGGGTGGTCGCCGTGCCGTTCCCGAACCAGGTCGCCACGCCGCTTGAACGACGTTCAATTGTTATTGTTGTTAGTGTTGTTGATATTGTTTTTATTCTTGTTGTTAGTGTTTATTATAAAGTTTTTTTATTGCTATTGTTTAAATATATATTCCTGTATCATTGTTTAAGTTTTGTGTCGTGTTTCCAAGTGAGGTCAAGCACAGAAATCATCCCCATTGCAGAGGTGTGTGTGTAGCCCTAAGATTCCAGCCCCTAGGGGCAAGGGAGGGCCAGCAAATTGTCCCTGTATGACTTCCCTTCACACGTGGCTCTGGGAATGCCACAGTCCCTTTCCTGTCTTTTTGCTTTTTCTTATTCTTTTTTTCTTCTTTTTCTCTTTTTTCTTCTTCACCATTTTATTCCTTTTTGTTCTTTTTCTTCTCCCTCTTCTTTGCTTTCTTTTTCTATTTCTTTTTCCTTTTATTTTCCTATGTGTTTCTGTTTCTTTTTTAATCTCTTTGTTTCTCTTCTCCTTTTGCCTTCTTTTTATCTTATTTTCCTTTTCTTTTATTCCTTTTCCTCTCACTGTTTATTTTTCTATTTTTTCCTTTTTCCTTTCTTTTTCTTTCCTTTTCCTTTTATTTATTCTCATACCTTGTTTTCCCCTCTTTATTTTTCATTTATTTCGTTCAAACTGTATCTGTGGGAGAAAACTGTGGCAGAGAAAAAGCAGGTAGGACATCACAGAGCCAAAGAGCATTCCCACAGGCAGCAGGGACCGCAGCTCTGCTCAACACCCAGGCACTCCCCTTCCTGCACTCAAGCAGTGCCAGGAGAGGACAAGCTCATCCTCAGGAGAGCAGGCATTGCTCTCTGGAAAGGAAGGGAGCTCCAAGGCCAGGCCTGCAAAGGAACAATGGTTCTTTTGTAGCAATGTGTATCCATCCAATGCCAGGCTGTGGGATTTCTTGCTCTCTTACGCAGTTGGGAATGAGTGGATGGTGTCTGGCAAAGTGGGACAAGCAAGGAAGAAGACAAGGAGGTTGTTGGCAGATGAGCTGGAAGGCAGCACTGCCAGGCCCAGCGGGAGTCGCGCGGCACACGGGGAGCAGCTGAGTGCGCCCAACATCCTGGCTCATTGCGGCCAATGACCACCTGCAGGAACCAGCCCTCACGCACACGCTCGCCCCAGTTCTGCTTCGCTGCTTTAGCCCTCTCTTCAGCTTCCCCCAAAGAAGAGGCCCTACTTCTGCCACATCTCTGCATGGCTCTTGCTTAGGGAGACAGGCCAAGAGGGCAGCCTCAGATCCTGAAGGAACCACAAGTGTCCCACGGTCCTGCTGTGCAGGTACTGCATGGGGCAGGGTGCACTCCAGGATGGGGAAAGGTCTCCCCAGTATGGACCCAGCAACAACCCTTGGTGTCTCAGCCCACCACAGCCCTCCTGCTTGGGTAGCCACCCCCAGCAACCTGCCCCTGCTGAGTCCTGCAAATGTCCAATGTTGGACGAGTGCTGGAAATGGCCAAAGTGAGAGACCAATCCGTGACAAATGCCCTGCGGCTCGTTCACAGTCAGGCCATGCAACCAAGGACACCCAGCTCAGCAAACGCCCTTTTCCTCTCCGGACCCTCTCCAGCCCAGCCCAGCCCCTCTCCAGCTCTCCCCACCTGCCCTGCCCTCTCCCAGCCCACCCAGCAGAGCAGACCAGGCTGGGGGTGGCCCCACAGCAGTGCCCCCCGCAGGGCACTCACCCCACAGCCCCAGCCCCACTGTGGGCACAGCAGCTCCAGGGGACAGGGCCGTGTGTGTCAGGTGCCCCATCAGGCTCCAAGCTGGAACTGGCCCCATACGGACACAGAGGACAGTGACACTCTGTGCCTCTTGTTCCTGTATCCCAGAGCTTCCCTACCCCAGGCTGCCTGCAGCCCCCATGCCAGCCCCTCTCTCCAGCACAGCACAAGGCTCCCTGCCCTGGGGCTCTGCTGGCACCTCCTGCTGCCAGGGACACAGCAGCCAGCCCCTAGCTGACATGCACAGAAACATATTTCTTTTCCCCATTTATTCCTCCTTCTAAGAGCACAATTGCTCCTTTTCCCCTTCCCCAGGGATATCCCTGCTCCCTGGAAAACCCTTCCCCAGGTTAATTCCTTAGTTATGGTCTCCCTGGAAGGTCCTGGAGCCTCCCCGGTGCTCCCTGCAGGACCCCGAGATGCTGGTGCTGCTCTGCAGAGTGAGTGGGCTGTGGTGCTCTGGGGTCACAGGGTGACTCTGCAGTTGTTGTGCTCATGGTTGGACACAGACCCAGCTGGACAGGCATCATTGTACCTGAGAACACCATATCAAGGGGCTTCTATCTGTGAATGATGCTCTGAGCAATCACAGGGCATATAAAATGGCTCAGGCTTTGTTCATGTGTCCCTAGATCCAGACCATGACTTCAGGTATAAGCTATCATGAGCGGCTCTTGTAGTTCCTTTCCCTGTGCCTGCAAGGTCCCCAATGTGGTCATAGGCCACCATACGGGGGACAGTCCCAGGCAGATACTACTTAGACATTCATCACTATCAGGAGCACCGAGCACCCACAAGTGAGAACTGAATGCAGTCCTTATTCCATAACATATCCCCCCAGTATATCATTGCCTTGGGCCCATGAAGAGCCCCAGAAAAGCAACAAGCATCTCTCAGGCTGAAAGTCCTGGAGCAAATTCTTGGCACCAGCTTTGGAAGAAGAGCCCAGTCCAAAAAATGCACTGGAAACATACCCTTTAATTCCTCCGTTTAATTACGGGAATGACAGCTCTGACAGAATGATAGACACATTTAAAGAAGACCTCTGGGTCAGAAAGACATGGTTAACACCTCTGGAGAAGTGGGATGAATTGTGCACAAACTTGTGCACAAACCTCATTAATAAAGCAAGACTGCTGAAATCACAGGAGTTGTCTGAGAGAAATTAGATATCACTTGAGTAGAAGGATGGGATTTCAGCTTATTGCTGCTGAAATATTACCAATTGAATCATTTTTTTCAGTGCATCCCTGAGTTCCTTGTTCCTCATACTGTAGATGAGAGGGTTCAGTGCTGGAGGCAGAACTGAGTACAGAACAGCTACAACCAGATCCAGAGCTGGGGCGGAGATGGAGGGGGGCTTCAGGTATGCAAACATTGCAGTGCTGACAACCATACAGACCACGACCAGGTGCGGGAGACACATGGAAAAGGCTTTTTGCCGGCCCTGCTCAGAGGGGATCCTCAGCACAGCTCTGAAGATCTGCACATAGGACACCACAATGAAAATGAAACACCCGAAGCCTAAAGAGACACTAACCACAATAACTCCAACTTCCCTGAGGTAGGAGTGTGAGCAGGAGAGCTTGAGGATTTGGGGGATCTCACAGAAGAACTGCTCCACCATATTGCCTTGGCACAGTGGTATGGAAAATGTGTTCCCAGTGTGCAGGAGAGCATTGACAAAATTAGATGCCCAGGCAGCTGCTGCCATTTTGACACAAGCTCTGCTGTCCATGAGCATGCCATAGTGCAAGGGTCTACAGATGGCAACGTAGCGGTCATAGGCCATCACTGTGAGTAGAGAATACTCTGCTGACATGAAAAAAGCTAACATAAAAACCTGTGCAGCACATCCTAAGTAGGAAATGGCCCTGGTGTCCCACAGAGAATTGGCCATGGACTTGGGGACAGTGGTGGAGATGCAGCCAACATCAAGGAGGGAGATGTTGAGGAGGAAGAAGTACATGGGGGTGTGGAGGTGGTGGTCGCAGGTTACGGCTGTGATGATGAGGCCGTTGGCCAGGAGGGCAGCCAGGTAGATGGCCAGGAAGAGCGAGAAGTGCAAGAGCTGCAGCTCCCGTGTGTCTGAGAATGGCAGGAGGAGGAACTCGTTGAAGGAGCTGCTGTTGTTTCGGAGCACTGTCCAGTGAGGAAAAAGCGTCAACACGTTAGAATAGGCTTCTCTGAGCAAAAGTCCTTCTCCGAGCAATACTCCTTCTATTCTCTTAGTAATACCACATTGCCTCTTTCCTTTACTGTTTTCAGCTCCCTTGTCTGACCTCTGGTTTGTGCTGGCTGAGTGTGTGCTCTTCATCTGTGCTTGGGCTTCAGAGCAGTCAGTCCTGCTCTTGTGGGTGGTGTAAATGGAGGTTTCCAAATGCCTCATGTATTTGGTGAGGAGACCAGGGGATGGGCACCATGAACTGAGTGAAGGGGATTTGATCCAGGGACTCAATAGCAATATTCGCTAATTACCCTTGTGCAAATGGCATCACTCATGACAGCTCATTCTAAAAGAAAAAATTGTTGGGAAGGATTCATCTCCAGCTTACCCTTTTGAACAGAAGTGTCTGAAATGGACCCTGTCCTCTAAGCATCTTAATATCTTCACTCTTGCTTGGCACAATGCAGTGGGAGAGGGAAGTTTCTGCCTTAACTGCAGCTGACTCCCTGTCCTTAGCTCGAGGGAGCAAGAACCAGACCAGAACGAGAGGTGAAGAAATGTAGAGCAACACTATGAACCTTATGCCAAGGGACAGGAAGGAGTAACAGACAGAGGAGCACTGGGGAAAGTCTTCACCTCCCCAAGCTGTGCACGCCACCTCCCAGACAGCAACATCTCCAGACAGTCCCTCTCAGTCCCCTTCTCCTGCAGTGAGAAAGGACCAGGCTGCAGTACAGACACAGCCCCTCTTCTACCAAGGAGGGTACTCACGGCTGGGACCCCATGGCCTTGAGGGGTGGGAGAGGAGACACGGGGCTTTGCTTAGAGGAAGACATCCGCGTTGCAGGGACTGACTGGGGGGTGGAGTGATCCAAATCCCCCCTCCCACAGTGATTATGTTTCTAGTTCCCTCCCATTTGCTGATTTTATCTCCACTGCTGGAGCTTTTCCTGATGGCAGCAGTTCCTCTTGCCCATGTCTTCTCCCTGTCAGTGCCGCACAACCCATCCCACCCCCTGGACACTCACTCTGCCCTACAGCAGTATCTCAGCAGCAGGGCGCTGTCCAGGAACATCTCTCTGCAGGTAGTAAGGAGAAGGTCAGACAAACCTGGTGCGGCCAGAGAAGGTGATGCTGGTGCTGTCTGCAATCAGGGGAGTGGGGCAGGGGTTTTCTGAGGTTCCTCACAGATGTCTCCATTTAAAGGACTAGAGTGTCAGGTTCCTGCTCTAACCTGGCATTTCCTTTCCATACACCCCCAGCTCTTCACAAAGAGGACACAAGAAATCTCCTGATCTTAGACATTAACACTGCCTTCACTGTCCTCTTGAAAAGGCTCTTTCAGGAAATGAACCCGTCCTTATGGGAGTCTCTCCTCACATCCAGAGCTTCTCCCTGCAGCACCATGGGGATATCCCAGGCAGGGTGAGTGCTGACCCTCGCAGGTGGCAGTCACTGCCCCGGGGACACAGCACCCTGCGGCACACGGACACTGCTCTGAATTGCAGCCCATGCAGACCTGGGTGCACTCATTGGCTTCACACCCCTGCACCATCCCGAGGAGAAGGCAGCCGTGATGCCCAGTCCCTTTGATGGTCTGGCTGGGAATCCCTGCTCCAAAGCACCACCAGCTCCAAGCAGGAGAAGCTGAGAGAGCCACCGCAGCTGGGGAAGGTGCTACATTCAAAAGATCCTTCCAGTAACCGCAGCAGTGTTGTCCTGCAGACAGACACTTTCCATATCTCAGGCTGGTATGATTTCTCCCTGCAGTGAGTTCTCAGTTGCCCTCCCATTCCCAACTGCCCCTCACCTGTCCCTCACTTGTGAGCGACTCATCCCAGCCTGGTGCCTGTGGGCAGTGCCCTGAGTCTTGATGCTCCTTTAAGAGCTCTGCTTCTGGGCAGAGCTGTCTCTCTGCAGCCAAGTTGCCATGGGATCCCACTGTCCCAGGAGCCAGGCTCAGCTCAGGAGCTTAGATGGAAGCTAAGACCTAGCTTAAGACAGAATGATTTCTGTGTCCTCTGCAGCGTTCAGGCATTTCTGGGGCTTCAGGGCTGTGACTGGGGAAGCAGGCTGGGTGTCTGCAGGATGCATGGACACAGCTGCAAGTATGAACCAGCATGGGTCAGGCTCTGGTGGAGACAGACAAAGGCTCTGCCTGGGCTCACAGACACCAGAGGAGGTCTTCATCCTCTTGGCTATGGCTGTTGTCTCTGCCACCAAGGCCTGTCAGGAGACACTGGGCCTCAGTGTCCCTCTTGCTGACACCTTGAAAGGTGTCGGATCATTGTCCGGCACTGAGCATTGCACATCCCCCCCACACACACACACTGTCCCCAGGAGGACTTGGAAAACATGTGGGTGAAAGGATCTCCCTTCCCAGAAGCGCAGCAGCTGAGCTTGGACATTTCAACTGATAAAACACACCAAGGGTTAATGTGGCATCAGAGCCACCTACAGGTTTCCTCTGCCTACCTGTTATCAGTGATGACAATTTTCTGCTCTAATCAGTCCCTGGGCAGTCTTTGCTGCTAACAACTATCAGTGGGACCCATTAAAACTCAACAAAATGTTGGGGTTGATTTTCACTTTGAATTTTTGAATGTTTTGTTCAGTCCCCTCTCAGTAACTGAGGTTACTGCGCTTAACTGGATTACATGGGCTCAGCACCAAATACACCACGGGGCTCATTAAAATACAGAAAGCTATCACAAACTATGTTTCTCCCTGTAATTTTCATCAAGTCTTGCATGGATAATTGGAGAGGTTTTGGGAGTGTAGATGAAAGCTGGAGACATCAATAATACACAAACATTTCTGCTTTTAAAGCATTTAATGTTTTTATTGTTATTCAGTTTCCAGAGTAAGTGACAGCAGCATTCTCCAATTCGTATCAATCCAGAATGACTCCTAATGAAGTCTGGACGTGTAGGAAAACCAGTGTCTCAGACCTCAAGTGCCAGGGGGACACTCTGCCTCCCCTCTCCCCATTCTTCTCATCAGTCCCTGCTATTCTTCTCAGCAGTCATCTGGGACTTCCATCACTCTCATTAGAAGCTTCCCTGTTCCTCTAAAGTTTGCAACTGAAGGTAACAGCTCATCTGTCCCAACTCCCACCTGCTTGCCTTAGAGAAGTAGCTGCAAATAAACACAGGATTTTTCTCAGCTGCAAAGAAACATAAATAGAGCATGACATAATTTCATAAATGCTAACTATGCTCTTTGAGTGTAGGCTATGTCCAACATGTCAACACAAGGGACAGTCTTCCTGAAAGACAGAACAAGCTTTAAACTCCCTGAAGCGCAAACCAGCAACTGAGTCTCTGAGGGAACAGAGAGTAACAGGAAGAGTCACAAGACTGTGGTTTTACAATGGTCAGCTCATGTCCTGTAAAGATGGTGTCAGAAATTGTCAACTTAAGCAGGACATGTGCAAATGAGAGAGCCATAAAGCTCCTGTGGGCCCTGTGTAATGATGCGGGCCATACTGCTTTTGGAGATCCCAGACCTGCTGGTGCTTCTCTACAAAAAGTAGGGAAAAACCTTTGATGCAAGACCTTAGAGAGGAGGGATTTTCCTGGCTGCCCAGAGCTTGGCCCATGTAGGACTTGAGGATGTCAAAGGAAATCCAAACCACCAACACCAAAAGCACTGGACCTTCCTCAACCCTTCGCCTGGGAGCCAAGGCCTGGGCACCTGCTGCCTCAGCCCCTCTGCCGGCCTCTGGGCTGCGCTGGCCACGCCAAGCCTCTGCCAGGGCACCAATGACGGCAGCGCTGCTGCCAAAGAGCCCGCGCAGCCGCCAAAGAGCCTCTGCTCCACGGGAGCCCCCGAGCCGCTCCTCGGCCCTGCTCACACCTCCTTTTCCCTTGCAGGACAAGCTCCCCTTCACCCTGGCTGCTGCCGGGAAGCGCTGGGCATGAGGACTCCATCCATAACATCTTATTTGGATTTTTCTTTAGAGATTTTATAGTAATATTTGTTGTTGTTCATATTTTTGATATTGTTGTTAGTGTTATTGATATTGTGTTTATTGTAGTTGCTGTTAGTGTTTATTATATTGTTATTATTATTGTTATTGTTTAAATATATATTCCTGTATCATTGCTTAAGTTTTGTGTTGTGTTTCCAAGTGAGGTCAAGCACAGAAATCATCCCCATTGCAGAGGTGTGTGTGTAGCCCTAAGATTCCAGCCCCTAGGGGCAAGGGAGGGTGTTGCAGATAGTTAGGGTCCGGCGGCCGGAAGATATCGTTCTGTACGGAAAGATAGGGCCCCTAATAGCCAATAGCGTTTAGTTCATGAAGTAAGCAGACGGATGTGACGTTGTAAACCTTAGCTATATAACACCTTGTTACGCATCAATAAACGCCATTTGCCATCCACCACATTGGTGTTAGCGAGCTGATGGCCCGAGCGGCCTGGGGGTGGTCGCCGTGCCGTTCCTGAACCAGGTCGCCATGCCGCTTGAACGGCAACAAGTAGTGCTGAAACCCGGGAATCATCGCCTGGACGGGTGAACGGCGGCCGGAGCGGCAGGACTAGCCCAGTGGGGAGGACGCTCCCGGACGAACAAGGAGGATGGAAGCCCTTGTGAAGGTCGTATCGCAATTACATAAATATTGGGGGATTGATTGTAAGCCAAAAGATTTTGCTCTCGCTGTTGCAAGGCTTTTAAAAATTAAGGTTATAGACCAGCCGGTGGATATTCTGAAGTCCCTGAAGTGTGTCCCTGAAGTGTGGGACAAATGTACTAAGGCGTTAGCCGAGGAGATGATGTCTTCAGGTTGTGGAAAAAACCTTAAGGCTTGGGGAAAAGCTGTACAAGCCCTGCAGAAAGCTAGAAAAGAGCAGGAGACCTGGGTAGCGGTAAGGGACTGTTTGTTGGCCACCCCGAAAATGGGAGTTGGGGCGGCCACACAGACTTTGCATCCCCCAGATGATGGCGATTCTGCTGAGCCTAAAGGTCTGCAAGAGGGTGACACATCCCCTCCATCCCCCAACCCCGTCCCGCTTACAGAGGAGCAGAAACAGCCGAAATCTGTTTGGAGCGAGCTAGCCGGGGAAGCTAGGAACATTGAAAAGAAGTCAGAGCTTGGGGACGTCTGGGCCAGGCCACCACCCTATGCCCCTCAAAATGGCGCCGAGCCGCAAGGGGAAGGGCTGGGCGAGGGTGCCCCCGGCGCAAGTGAGGGGCCGAGAACCAATGGGGGTGACCGGACAGGTGAGGGAAGCCCGAGTGAGGGGCTGAGAACCAATGGGGGTGACCGGACAGGTGAGGGAGGCCCGAGCGAGGGGCCGAGAACCAATGGGGGTGACCGGACAGGTGAGGGAGGCCCGAGCGAGGGGCCGGGAACCAATGGGGGTGACCGGACAGGTGAGGGAGGCCCGAGCGAGGGGCCGAGAACCAATGGGGGTGACCGGATAGGTGAGGGAGGCCCGAGCGAGGGGCCGAGAACCAATGGCGGTGACCGGATAGGTGAGGGAGGCCCGAGCGAGGGGCCGAGAACCAATGGGGGTGACCGGACAGGTGAGGGAAGCCTGAGCGAGGGGCCGAGAACCAATGGAGGTGACCGGACAGGTGAGGGAGGCCCGAGCGAGGGGCCGAGAACCAATGGGGGTGACCGGACAGGTGAGGGAAGCCCGAGTGAGGCGCTGAGGACCAATGGGAGTGACCGGACAGGTGAGGGAGGCCCGAGCGAGGCGCTGAGGACCGATCAGAGCGGCCATTTCACAAAAGGCGCCTCCGCGGGTGGAAGGCGGGGCGAGCCAAGAGGGGGGGACAGCCCGACCGCAACGGAAGTAGGCGGGACGGAAGTAGGCGGGGCCGGAGCCCAACGAAAAAGTACCAGAGCCCGGAAGTGACCAGTCAGTCGAGTTCCGGCTCCGGATCAGACACTAGTCAGGACGAGTGGCTCACAACTGATTCAAACTTAAGGAAGGAGAAAAAGAAGGTAAACAGAAGTAAGAGCCAAAATATTCCCATTCGAATTAAAGAAAAACCGCAAAGGGGAGAAACCCCTCTCACGGACTGGAAGGAAATAAAGATCGCATGTGCCGACTGGGCCCCATCGGCCACGCTAGCGTTTCCGGTCCAGGTGACGGAGGGGGGACAGAGGGTCCACTCGCCGATAAAATCTAAGGACGTACAAGCGATTGTTAAAGCAATTGCGGATAAAGGGATTAATTCTGCCATGGTCTCGACCCTCATAGATGGTATCTTCGGGGGGGACGATATGCTCCCGTTCGATATAAAACAAACTTGTAGGCTGATCTTTGATGGAGCAGGGATGATCGTTTTCAAACAAGAATGGGAAGACAACTGTACAAAGTGTTTAGCCCAGGTAACTGGGGCAGATCATCCATTACACGGCTCCAGCCTGCAGCGGTTAATGGGTGCAGATCCAACAATGATCACCCTCCAGGCGCAGGCCCATGGCCTGCAGGCCCATGAAGTTATGACAACTACTCGTGCGGCCAGAGAAGCCATTCGCACAGTCTGTAGAGTTGTTGCCAAACCATCACCATGGTCCACAATAAAGCAAAGTGAAAGTGAGAGCTTTACACAATTTGTAGATCGTCTCCAAGCAGCGGTCGACTCTTCGTCCCTGCCCACGGAGGCAAAAAGCCCGGTCGTAGCGGAATGTTTGCACCAACAATGCAATTCGGCAACCAAAGAAATCCTGTGATCATTGCCGGCGGGGTCAAGTATCACAGACGTGATTAAGCATGTTGCAAAGGAAGAGCATCTGACCCCAATTCAGGCGGCTGTTCATGCCGCAGTAGCCAACGTAATGGCAGGTTCTAAATGTGGCCATGCAGGCCATGTTGCAGCAAACTGCCCTTGGCTGCGGGACTCGCTGGCAGCGCTCCCCCCACACCCAAAGGTCGCTGTCAGGAAAGATGGCAGAGTCAAGTGGTGCCCGCTTAAATCTGTTAAACCAGACCTTCAAAATAAAACTAATCAAAATTGTGAGTTTCTGTTCACAGGACCGGATCATCGGACGCCCCGGTGACAAGCGTCCCGCCTGAGCCCGTGAGTTCCACGCCAACCGAATCCAGAAAACAACAAAACAGCCTCTGCAAGAGGGGGCCGCGATGCCTTTGCGTGATTTTTATTTTGGAGCTTGTCACTATAGGACAGGTAGAGTCACACCAGCCCTTTAAATGGGTACTTGAACAGATCGAACAATCTCGAGCAATTAGTACAAAAATAACTACAGGGCCACCAGTTTTCAGTGCCATGCCTTGCCAACCAGCACCCATTGAACCCTGTTCCAAACGCAGCTGGTACGAAAACTTGTTCACCGGTTCGCCGTGGTTAACCACCCTGATATCCACCTTGATAGGGCTGATCACAATGATCATGATGACGCTAATCTTTGGACCCTGTATATTGAATAAGCTCATGCCATTTGTCAAGAATCGGCTAGAGAAGGTTAACATCACGTTAGTAGAACAACGACAACTGCTTTAAGAATATATCCACTCAGTATTACCCCCAAGTTATCCCAAGGTACACCCTATTCCTACACCCTGGTATTACCTGTCATCCCCTACCTTCTACGCGCCTTCTTCTTTGTGCCTTATGTTTTATGTCAAGTTTATGATATATAATTTTAAGATTGTTATAAACTATAAGAATAGAATAAGATAGTAATAAGAATAAGTAAGGATAAGATAGTTGTATTTTAGCTAGTTTTGTTATGCATAGGGAGGGGGGAAGTTGTTGCAGATAGTTAGGGTCCGGCGGTCGGAAGATATTGTGCTGTACGGAAAGGTAGAGCCCCTAATAGCCAATAGTGTTTAGTTTATGATGTAAGCAGACGGATGTGGCGTTGTAAACCAAGCTATATAACACCTTGTTACCCATCAATAAACGCCATTTGCCGTCCACCACATTGGTGTCAGCGAGCTGATGGTCCGAGTGGCCTGGGGGTGGTCGCCGTGCCGTTCCTGAACCAGGTCGCCGCGCCGTTTGAACTGCAACACGCAGCTCCTGTCCCCTCTGCACCTCCTGCTTCTAGTGACACTGAAGAGGAGGAGAAATGGGACATTTTGTCCCTTTCAAAACAAGAAAAGGAAGCCAGTAGTACAAGGTGCCAAAAGCCCATAAAGCCAAATAGCAGGTTCCACTGCAAGGCCAGGATCGGCGGGGCATGGTTTGGATTTGGATTTGTAATCGTGCCACTGACCACCCAAGATAGAAGGGGATTAAAGAAAGAACTACCCCCTTATTTAGATGATCCTATAGGAATTGGGGAAATGATAACTGAATATCTTAGAAATGCAGATTATACTTGGCAGGTTTGGGATTTTCTTTTGGGAATCCTTTTTGGATCCCAGGGAAAGAGGATAATCTTGCAAAAAGCTTGTCAATTATGGGAGGATGAGCACACACAGGCAGGCCAAAATGCAGTTTAGCCTGCCCTCAGCAGAGAGGAAGGACATTGGAGGAGGGAATGCCCACAGAGGCCAAGATACGGGTTGGTAGAGGCAGTAGATTCAGAGGCACTCAGTTTACAGGAAAGGTCCTTCAAGGTGTCATGACTGCCCTGGGGATTCAGTGGGACTTGCACACCCCTTGGCATCCCCAGAGCTCGGGTAGAGTGGAAAGGATGAACGGGAACATTAAAAAGCATCTTTTGAAATTGGTATTAGAAACTAAGATGCTGTGGACATGACTTCTACCATTAGCTTTAGCAAAAAGAAGAGCAAAACCTAGGGGAGACATTCAACTGTCCCCCTTTGAAATCATGTTTGGGATTTCCTACACTGCTAACACCCAACCTGGCAGGGAGGTAGAGATAAGTGATATATATTTAAAACAATATGTGGCCAGAATACTTTCTCTTGTGAAGTCTCTCCAACAGAAGGCCAGCTCGCACAGACCTTCCCCTTGGATTTTGCAGTCCATGATATCCAACCGGGGGACTGAGTCTTGGTCAAAGCATGGAAAGAAGCACTGCTGCTGGCAAAGTGGCGTGGACCTTATCAGGTATTACTAACCACAGAAACATCAATCAAGACAGCTGAGCATGGATGGACTCATCATACCAGAGTTAAGATTTCCAGGAGCCCAGAAATCTGGACTTCGGTTGAAGGAAGAGGATGGAAAGCCCCGGCTAACTCTCCATAGATCTGTACTGCTGGATGGGACTGGGTCCGGAGAATAAATGCTGGGTTGCTGGGTCTGTGGGAGTCCAGGAGTATATGAAGACTACCCATGGGTACTAGACCTATTGAACATAAATTGTTAGTTAGTTCTAGCAGTGCTTAGAAATTGTTTACTTTGTACTTAATTATGTCACCCATTTGCATAGCCCAAAATGGTTAAAGTTTTTTTTTTCTTCTTCTTCTTCTTTAACAACCTAAGGGCAAAACCTTGGTAATCACCAGCTTGCATGGTTCATACAGCAGAACTAGAGGGTTTTTAGTTGCTTAGATTGGCTGTGTGTTGATAAATAAACCCCTCCTTTAAATGTTGCTCCTTGTTTGGAAGTTTGTCACTAGTGGTGGAACCTGGTGGCCCTATGGAGGTGCTGAAGTTTTTTCCCTGGCTCTGTTTTGAAGCCAAGCAGGTTGTCATGCATCCAGACAATGTGTCTATGTGTGTATATGTGTATATACCTCTAGATCAAACAGACGTGCACTCTGGGTCCCTGTGCTCTGGCCTTGTACACTCAGCTTTGGATGGCTCAGACCCCGGGTCTCCGCAGTTCCGGATAGAATTTGAATTTCCTTCTTTTCTTAGGAACCTTCTTCAAGACACTAGTTCAATGAAGACAATTCAATGTCAGCTGGAGAAATGATTCCACCACCTTCAGATGTGTCATTGTCCTCAGATGTGCTTCCATCCTTTTCATTAGACAGGGAATTTAACTTTTCCAGGAAATATATTCCTATGTTTCCTATGTCTGGTCAATTAATACCTTTAAAAAGGAAGCGTAATAGCATATACAGTGAATGGTGCTGTGCTAAATCTGCAGCTAAAACTCTACAAAGGAACCATGATTCCATTAACTTTCATGTCAGCACCCTAGAAGTGCAATGACCTTGACTTTTCCAGAGAAGATCTTCTGCTCTTATAAAAATCCTACCTCTTTCCCGACCTGTCTTGGGATCCCTCTTTCTATTGATTGCTGAGATCTTATCTGCACGCTTGCGCATTTGCAGTGATAAACTACTCTTGACAAACTAATGCAGAGATTCTTTTCTCCCTTCTCTCCCCATCCTCTTTCTTTATGGACGCAATCCCCAGACCTGACAGCAGATGAGGACAAAAGCAATGAGGAAGCGGAAGAAGGTGAGTAACAGCAACCCCGAAGGATCTCCAGGATCTCCATTGAGGCTGGCTTCTAGATGAGGGTTGCACTTGGTCATAGCTCCCAAAGTTTGGAATTCACTGGCCAAAGTCAGCTGAAGCTGTTGTGAGAATAGACTGTTAAATGAAACGTGGAAGTTTGGCAGGTTTCACTGATTTTCAGTGGTTTCACTTGGAACAAAATTACAGAGCTGAGTAAATTTTTGTTACAATGCAAAAACTGAAAGGGAAGGATATTTAAAGTGAATGCATTATAAGAACCTTCCTATGTAAATAAACACTAGTAAGATCAATTTTATAGCAGTGGAATAAGAACTTCATTCATAACACAAGTATTCCCACAAGTATTCTCCAAGGGTGGTGTAAATTTCATCTTTAGAAAATGTGAAGCTGCACTGAAATGCCACCATATACATCTTACACCATGCTTCCTGAATTGCTTTTTAGTTATTTTTGAATGGACAAACTGTTTACAGACTTACTAGGACTTGGGTATTCACTTCAAAACTTACTGAAAATTGTGACTGGGGATTAAAGAGGCAAACAGACTGCCCGATGCCTCTCATCACATAGGCACAACCAAGCTGTCTGTCCTTTCAGCCTTCGTTCCTAAGTTAAGTTTCTGATCACGGGGGGGAAGGTTGGAAAGCTCAGTGAAGTTACAGCCTATAAAATGCACTGTAGAATGCCTCCGTGTGTTTGTCAGTGTGACGTGACTCGAACTTTGATTCCTCATGACCTGTATTTTTTTCTTAAAATCTCCTCACTTTACAAAGAATGTCCTGTATGGTGTAGTTTAATCAGCTGTGAAAGGCAAATGTAGCATGTAAGCATTTTCTTAAGTCGACTTAAAGCCCATTTTAGAATATTCACTGATTAAAAGCCACTTCCAGAGTTACCTTTTTAGGGTTTTGAAGCCTTCTAATTTCTAAACCACATTTCCTGGTGGCTGCTTTCTGTGTATTTGTTGCTGTGCCTGCATTGCACGTCATCTTAAGTAGTCTTGTGCCCCTGGAGGAGCTGCTGTTGAAGCACACAGCAATCCTTATTGCCTCCTTTTGCTGGTAACTGGAATTCTTCATTTGGGATGCTGAACACTTTATTTTGTGAGCAGGCTAGAAAGTTGCCTTCGTAGCTTCCTGCTTAGGTCCAAATTCCTTTCTTTTCAAAGTAGAGCAGAAAAATTGGATCTTTTGTGTATATGCAGTGCCTTGATAAAGTTTCTATACAGGCACAAAGTACGTGCATGTCAGGTGCTCTGCATATTTGTGACTGATTTTCTTGGTTCTTTTAAGCAGGGAAACTTGATGCATGCTTCCAAGAAGAATGAAGCTGCTGAAAAAGCTTATGCAACTCAGGTGATAGGTTAATTCTGGCTTTAAATTATCTTTACTGCTCACAGAAGTGAGCTAACTACTGGATAATTTCCATGTGTGCAGAATTCTCTATCACTATCGGGGTTACAAGCCAGAGGGATGGATGTCAGGGCTGGGCTGGGCTGAGCTAAGGACAGATGCTCAGAAAAATAAAGGAACACATTCACAACATGCTCACAGCCAAACACAAATAAAAGGCAACAGATGCCACAGACAGGTGGGAAGTCAAGTAAATGGGCAGTATTATTCAGCATGGGAAACAGTGCTCTTGCTACAGCAATAGTGGGGCAGTTTTCCTGGTTTTGTGCAGCACAGCAGGAATTTTCAGGGAGGGAGATGTGCATGAGAGCTCCTCTGAAGTGTATCCTCCTGCTGTAGTTACAGAATCATCATCGTCGTCAGAAGCAGCTGATGTTCGTGATGCTGAGGAAGGTGAGGATCCTCGGAAGCGTTACGGCCTCAGGCAGAGGAAAACTGTCATATGCTACCAAGCTTCTTTGGAAAGTAGGTTATGTGCACAGGTACTCTCCAGGGCTAAATTATTGCATATAAATGAGATACAATTTCTTGAATATATTTATACACACACACACACACACACACACTCTGATTTAAATTTCTTCTGCAAGTGCATTTTGCTGCATTTATTGCATGCATGTAACCTGTGTACATTGCATTTCTTTGCCACTTCAGTTGCTCATTGCCATTTCTGTCAATGCCCCATTACAAATGGGCTGCTAAAGGGTCACTTCAGAAGGTCTACTTTTTATAAATCTGTTTCTACTTGTAGTTTAGTTTATAATGCCTTTTTTGTTTCATTGCACTGTTTTATCAAAAACTTAATCTTTAAGTTTTGTTATTTCCATATCCAAACTTACTGATTTTAATTTAAAGATCTCCACTGAGAAGTATAAAAAGATATATGTACATATCCTTGAAAGAAAAGTCATAAACCCAACATGGTACTCTTATCCTCTTGTCACTTTGTGTCCCGAAAAAAGCTACTGTGTGTGTTTCCCTTGTACTACGCATTGAGAAAAGACACTTGAAACTGCTTTCTGGAGTTATAAACAGGTGAAACATCACTTTCTGCCATTTTATTTCTTTTTATAGAATCATCATCGTCAGAAGAAGCTGAGGTTTGTGAGGCTGAGGGAGGTGAGGATCCTCGGATGTGTCACAAATTCAGGCAGAGGAAAACTGTCGTATGCTACGAAGTTCCTTTGGAAAGTAGGTTATAAGCACTGTAGAGTACTTGATGGGCCAATGGTCTTCAGCCGAAGGCTGAAGGGTTGGTATAAATACCCAATCAGGGTTGAGTATATAACCTTCACACATCTTAACCCACCAATCCTGGAGCGTCAGCATCCCAGTGACCAATCCTGGATCTCCTCTGCTTCACCAGCAGTTCCTCAGTCCTAGTTTTGCAATCTTCAACAGGTTCCCTTCATGAACCTTTTATCCTATATATTCCCACAACCCAAGTCTTAGGTGAATTCTATGCCCGTGTCCCCTCGAGGTCCTGCTGTATTCCCAATGTCCTGCGTTCTTCATGCCACGCATGTCCTCGGTTCTCTATGTTTCCCTCCCCTGTCCTCTGTATCCCTAATCCCACATGCCCCCTGTGTCCCTGATCCCATCTGTGCCCAATCTCCCATGTGTCCCTCATGCCCCAGGTGTCCACCCAATATCCCGTGGCCCCCAATGCCTTGTGTCCCCCCGCGTCCCTGCACTGTCCCCGACCAAGGTGACGCACCTGCAGCACGAGGAGGCAGCGCAGACAGCCCGGCCACTCGGCACGGCGGGTGCCCAGCAGCAGCCGCCGCAGGAAACAAGGCAACAGGGGGCTGTGCCCCCCTGTGCACCCACCACCACCACCTCCACCGCCTGGAGCACCTCTGTCCTGCGCTGGCAGCTCTGGGGCAACGAGGGCACCACTCAGGACACGCAGGGGACGCTTGGGGTCCCCTTTGGGCTCAGAGCAGGGTCACGGGGGAACCCAGCGGTTCTCATGTTGGGTTGGGAGTGGGCACCCAAAGTGGCTCCCACTGTGTGCAGGGGGGTACCAGGTTGGGGGGGACCCACTGGGAATCCCGTGGAGCGTTGGGGCATGTTGGGGTGGGTGGGGTCACCCAATGGGGTCATGGGGACCATGGGCACCCAAAACATGGCACAGGGGGGACATGGGGACCACGAGCACCCCAACGATGACATGGAGGGGACATGGGCAATATGGGCATCCCAGGCCTGGCACAGAGGAGACATGGAAACTACTGAGGGTGTCTGGAGTAATCCTGGGGACCCAGCGGTGACACTCACTGGTGCTGGATGCGGGTGAGGACGTCCGAGAGCTCGGCCTGCAGCTTGACAGCAGCCACCAGTGGCTTCTTCTGCTCCTGCAGCAGGTCCCCAACAAGCTGGGGACAGACAGGGGTGGTTGTGCAGAGGGGTCAGCACGTGCCCGGCAGGGTCCCCGTGTCCCCCCGCTCCCAGCAGGACCCGGGGCTGCCCCAACGCTCACCTGGCCCTGCCGCTCGGCCGTCTCTACCACAACGATGCTCTCGGGAAGGGCTGTCTCACACCCAGAGTGGCTTGAGCTGCTCAGGGAGCACCTGGCAGGAGCCCTGTGGGGGCCCCAACACGCTCAGCATCCACGGGGGCACCCAGGGAAGTGAGGACAACCGGGAAGCCAGTGCTGGTGGCTCCCAGGGTGTCCTCACACTGTGCCCACACTGGTGTCACCACCCCAGGGACCACCATAGTGCCCATGGCTGGGACGGGGGAAACTCTGCCTGTCCCTGTCTTGTCACAGACTCACCGCCCCAATCCCTGCTGTGATGTCCTGCATCCCTGGTGTGTCCCCTTCCCTGGCAAGTTACTGAACGTCCTGCGTGTCTCTAACTTGCCATGTCTCCTTGATGCACCATATGTCCACCCAATGCTTCATATGTCCCCCGATGTTCTCTGTGACCTCCCAATGTCCCACGTGACCCTGATACTCCATGCGTCACCAGTGCCCCATGTCCCCCCTATCTCCCATGTGTCCCTAATGTCCTGTGTCCCTAACGCTGCAGATGTCCCTCATGCTCTGGCTGTCCCCTGATGTCCTGTGTCCCCCTGATTCCCCATGTGTCTGCCCATGCCCTGGGTGTCCCTAATATGCTATGTACCTGGTGGCAAACGTGTTCCCAAGCTCCGTTTCGCCCCAGATATCCTGTGAACCCTTGATGTTCTGTCCCCCTGATGGCCCATGTGCCCCACATCATCCTTGTGCACCCAGCGTCTCAATGTGTTCCTTATGACCCAAATTCTCCCAATTCCCTATGTATCCCTAATATGCTCTGTGCCTCATGTCCTCCATATCCCCAATGCTCTGTACATCCCATCATGGCCTCTGTCCTGACAATGCTCCATGTGTCCACACGCGTCATGTGTCTTCTTATGTCCCGTACTCTCCATTAGCTCTTGTGTCTCCCAATGCCCTGCATGTTCCCAGATCCCCTATGTCTCCTCCTGTTCCCCATGTTTCTCCAATGCCCTATGTGTCCCCAAAGGCTTGTGAGCCTTCTATGCCCTTGTCCCCTCGAGGTCCTGATGTGTTCCTAATGTCCTGTACTCCTCATGCCACGCATGTCCTCAGTTCTCTAGGTTCCCCTCCCTGCCCTCTGTCTCCCTGATCCCACATGTCCCCAGTCCCCTCTGTGTCCCTGACCATGTGCTCCCAATCTCCCATGTGTCCCCCCAATATCCCGTGGCCCCCAATGCCTTGTGTCCCCCCGCGTCCCTGCACTGTCCCCGACCAAGGTGACGCACCTGCAGCACGAGGAGGCAGCGCAGACAGCCCGGCCACTCGGCACGGTGGGTGCCCAGCAGCAGCCGCCGCAGGAAACAAGGCAACAGGGGGCTGTGCCCCCCTGTGCACCCACCACCACCACCTCCACCGCCTGGAGCACCTCTGTCCTGCGCCGGCAGCTCTGGGGCAACGAGGGCACCACTCAGGACACGCAGGGGACGCTCGGGGTCCCCTTTGGGCCCAGAGCAGGGTCACAGGGGAACCCAGCGGTTCTCATGTTGGGTTGGGAGTGGGCACCCAAAGTGGCTCCCACTGTGTGCGTTGGGGTACCAGGTTGGGGGGGACCCACTGGGGATCCCATGGAGCATTGGGGCATGTTGGGGTGGGTACAGGTCACCCAATGGGGTCATGGGGACCATGGGCACCCAAAACATGGCACAGGGGGGACCTGGGGACCACGAGCACCCCAACGATGACATGGAGGGGACATGGGAAACATGGGCACCCCAGGCCTGGCACCTAGGAGACATGGAAACAACTGAGGGTGACTGGAGTGATCCTGGGGACCCAGCGGTGACACTCACTGGTGCTGGATGCGGGTGAGGACGTTCGAGAGCTCGGCCTGCAGCTTGACAGCAGCCACCAGTGGCTTCTTCTGCTCCTGCAGCAGGTCCCCAACAAGCTGGGGACAGACGGGGTGGTTGTGCAGAGGGATCAGCACGTGCCCGGCAGGGTCCCCGTGTCCCCCCGCTCCCAGCAGGACCCGGGGGTGCCTCGACGCTCACTTGGCCCTGCCGCTCGGCCGTCTCTACCACAACGATGCTCTCGGGAAGGGCTGTCTCACACCCAGAGCTGCTTGAGCTGCTCAGGGAGCACCTGGCGGGAGCCCTGTGGGGGCCCCAACACGCTCAGCATCCACGGGGGCACACAGGGGCACGAGGACAACCGGGAAGCCAGTGCTGGTGGCTCCCAGGGTGTCCCCACACTGTGCCCACACTGGTGTCACCACCCCACGGACCACCATAGTGCCCACAGCAGGAATGGGGGAAACTCTGCCTGTCCCTGTCTTATCACTGCCCTGCTGTCCCCATCCCTGCTGTGATGTCCTGCATCCCTGGGGTGTCCCCTTCCCCTGGCAGGCCCCTCAATGTCCTCTGTGTCCATAATATCCTGTGTCCCTTATGCATCATATGCCCACCCAGTGCTCCATATGCCCCCTGATGTCCTCTGTGACCCGTCAGTGGTGTGCTCTGATACTGCATGTGTCTCCAGTGCCCCATGTCGCCCCAAAGACTTCTTTGCACTCAGTGCCCTGCGTGTTCCCTGATCTCCTCCATCTCCTCCCATTCCGCATGTTTCTCCAGTGTCCTGTGTGTCCTTTATGCCTCAAATTCCCCCTCTTTCCTGTGTGTCCCTAATGTGCTCTGTGCCTCATGTCCATATGTCCTTAATTCTCTGTGTCCCCTGATGTCCTGGTCCTGACAATGTGTCCCTGCATGTCCTGTGTCCCCCAATGTCCTGTAATCTCCATTTCCTTCTGCATCCCTCAATGCCCTGCATGTTCCTTCATCTCCTGTAACTCCTCTGATTCCCCATGTTTCTCCAATGCCCCATGTGTCCCCAAAGTCTTGTGTGCCTTCTATGCTCTTGTCCCCTTGAGGTCCTGCTGTGTTCCTAATGTCCTGCGTTCTTCATGCCACGCATGTCCTCGCTTCTCTATGTTTCCCTCGCCTGTCCTCTGTATCCCTAATCCCACATGCCCCCTGTGTCCCTGATCCCATCTGTGCCCAATCTCCCATGTGTCCCTCATGCCCCATGTGTCCACCCAATATCCCGTGGCCCCCAATGCCTTGTGTCCCCCCGCGTCCCTGCACTGTCCCCGACCAAGGTGACGCACCTGCAGCACGAGGAGGCAGCGCAGACAGCCCGGCCACTCGGCACGGCGGGTGCCCAGCAGCAGCCGCCGCAGGAAACAAGGCAACAGGGGGCTGTGCCCCCCTGTGCACCCACCACCACCACCTCCACCGCCTGGGGCACCTCTGTCCTGCGCTGGCAGCTCTGGGGCAACGAGGGCACCACTCAGGACACGCAGGGGACGCTCGGGGTCCCCTTTGGGCCCAGAGCAGGGTCACAGGGAGCACCTGGTGGGAGCCCTGTGGGGGCCCCAACACGCTCAGCATCCGCAAGGGCACCCAAGGGGACAAGGATAACTGGGAAGCAAGTGCTGGTGGCTCCCAGGGTGTCCCCACACTGTGCCCACACTGGTGTCACCACCCCACGGACCACCATAGTGCCCATGGCTGGGACAGGGGAAACTCGGGCTGTCCCTGTCGTGTCACAGACCCACTGCCCCCATCCCTGCTGTGACGTCCTGCATCCCTGGCGTGTCCCCTTCCCCCGGCAAGTCACTGAATGTCCTGCGTGTCTCTAACTTGCCATGTCTCCTTGATGCACCATATGTCCACCCAATGCTTCATATGTCCCCCGATGATCTCTGTGGCACACCAATGTCCCACATGTCCCTGATACTCCATGCGTCCCCACTGCCCCATGTCCCCCCTATCTCCCATGTGTCCCTAATGTCCTGTGTCCCTAATGCTCCACATGTCCCTCATGCTCTGGCTGTCCCCTGATGTCCTGTGTCCCCCTGATTCCCCATGTGCCTGCCCATGCCCTGGGTGTCCCTAATGTGCTATGTACCTGGTGGCAAACGTGTTCCCAAGCTCTGTGTGGCCCCAAATATCCTGTGAACCCCTGATGTTCTGTCCCCCTGATGGCCCATGTGCCCCACATCATCCTTGTGCACCCAGCGTCTCAATGTGTTCCTTACGACCCAAATTCTCCCAATTCCCTATGTATCCCTAATATGCTCTGTGCCTCATGTCCTCCATATCTCCAATGCTCTGTACATCCCATCATGGCCTCTGTCCTGACAATGCTCCATGTGTCCACACGTGTCTTGTGTCCTCTTATGTCCCGTACTCTCCATTAGCTCTTGTGTCTCTCAATGCCCTGCATGTTCCCAGATCTCCTATGTCTCCTGCTCTTCCCCATGTTTCTCCAATGCCCTATGTGTCCCCAAAGGCTTGTGTGCCTTCTATGCCCTTGTCCCCTTGAGGTCCTGATGTGTTCCTAATGTCCTGTACTCTTCATGCCACGCATGTCCCCCGTTCTCTAGGTTTCCCTCCCTGCCCTCTGTCTCCCTGATCCCACATGTCCCCAGTCCCATCTGTGTCCCTGACCATGTGCTCCCAATCTCCCATGTGTCCCTCATCCCCCAGGTGTCCCCCAAATATCCCGTGGCCCCCAATGCCTTGTGTCCCCGCGCGTCCCTGCACTGTCCCCGACCAAGGTGACGCACCTGCAGCACGAGGAGGCAGCGCAGACAGCCCGGCCACTCGGCACGGCGGGTGCCCAGCAGCAGCCGCCGCAGGAAACAAGGCAACAGGGGGCTGTGCCCCCCTGTGCACCCACCACCACCACCTCCACCGCCTGGAGCACCTCTGCCCTGCGCTGGCAGCTCTGGGGCAACGAGGGCACCACTCAGGACACGCAGGGGCCTGACATGACCCCTGCCCTGAGATGCAAAATCCCCCCAACCCCACAGATCCCTTCTTGCTTCCTCGACAGGGACCCCCAAGCCCTCTTGGGAACCCAGTTTCCTCCCTTTCTCCTGCACTCCAAAATCCATTATCCACTCGGGGACCCCAAATCCCACTTTAGGGACCCCAAATTCCTCCTGCAATCCCAATGTCCCCACACCTCAGGAGCCAAGGACCCCAACTCAACCCATATCCCCACTCTACCCCAAACCCCAGCCTCGGTTGCCTGGCACCCTCCACCCCAGCTTGCCCCTTACCTGGCTGATGTCAGCTCCTCTTGGCTGCTTTTCACTTGGGTCTTCAACTTTTCGGGGATTCCTCCAGAGTCCATGAGCTTTTTATGGTCCTCCTCCTGCAGCCTGTGCAGGGAAAGGTCACTGGGGGGGTTAGGGCAGTCAGTTGGGGCACCCCAATATGGGGGGGAAATTACGCATCCCCATTTGGGGAGAAAAGGGAGCTGGGGGCACCCAAACCTGGGGTGGTGAGTCCAGAATACCCCATTATTATGGGTGAAATTCTCTAGGGCACCCCAATATTGTTTGTTTGTTTGTTTTGAGGGAGAAATATTGGGTAGGGTCTCAAAAAACTAGGAGTGACTCCAATATGTGGGGGGGGGGTGGAATTTGGGGCACCCACATACTCGGCAAAAGGGTCAGGGCACCCCAACTTTTGAGTGAAGGCAGCTGGGAGCATCCCCAATACTGGGGGATTCCAGGGAACCCCAATACTGGCAGCCAGGGGTGCTTTGGGCACCCCAATGTTGGGGGGATCTGCGGCGCCCCAGTATTTTGGGTGAAGGGAGCTGTGGGCACCTGCACTACAGGGAGGGGTCTGGGAGATGTGGGGGGCACCTCAGTATTGGCCGTGCAAGTAGCTGGGACCCAACAATACCTGGGCTGAAGGGAGTCTGGGGCACCCCCAATACTGGGGAGGGCTCTGGGACACCCTAATATCCAGTGTAAATGGAGCAGGGGGCAGATCCATATTAGGAGGAGCCTGGCAGAAGTTGGGGACACCCTAACACTAGGGGTGTACAGAGTGGGGGGGGATCACCAATGCTGGGGGGTCTGTGGCACCCCACAACTGAGGGGAAAGGGACCTGGGGGGCACCCTCCAAACTGGAGGGCTCTGCAGTAACCCAGGACAGGGGTGAAAAGAGTTGAGGGAACCACCAGGACTGGGGGGGTCTGGCAACAATATTGGGGTCTCCTAATATTAGGGATGAAGGTTTCTGGTGGCATCCCATTACAGAGGTGGCCCAGGGTAGCCCAAAATTGTGGATGAAGGTATTTGGGATCAACCCAAACTTGAGTGGGAAGTGGGGCAATTCCCTCCCATATCAGGAGATGGAACCTGGGGAACTCCATTATGGGAGGGTCTCACCCTTCTATTGGGTTAAAGGGAGCTGGGGGAACCCCGATACTGGGGGAGTCTGAGCTACCCCAATATGGGAGGAAGGCATTAGAGGGCAGCCCAGCACTTAGAAGATCCTGGAGCACCCCAGTACTGGGGGGAGGCAGATGGGAGGCACCTCAATAGTGAGGGGAGTCTGGGGTACCCCAGAATGCTGGATAAAGGGGAACCTCATATTGGGGGGGAGATGAGCATCCCAATATCCGTATTAAAAGGTGCTGGAGGTCCTAGGGCACCCAATATTAGATGTGAAGGGATTGGGGCACCTCAGTATTGGGGGTGAAGGGATTTGGGGGCACTGCAATCCTGGGGAGGAACTGGGACACCCCAATATTGGCTGAAAATGTAGCTTGGGGCACCCCAATCCTGGGCAGGGTCTGGGAAAGGTTGGGGGGAACCAAATACTGTGGGGGTGGCTTCACCCCAATACCAGGGGTGTCTGGGAGAGGTTGGGGACACCTCAATATTGGGAGTAGAGGGAGCTGGGGGCTGTTTGGGACCATCTGCAGAGCCCCATTTTCCACAGGGAGCCTGGGGTCCTAGGGCCACCCATGGGTGCCTGGGGGGACACCCTACCTCACCCAACACTTTGAAGTGTCTCAGCAAGGCCAACAGTTTCTGCTTGATGTTGGGCTGCTGTTGCCGAGATGGGGTAGGTCAGGGCAGAGGCAGGGGCAGCCTGAGGACCCAGCACCGCTGGGGACATCCTGGGGACAACTCTAGGACCTGGCACCCTGGCACGTGGGGGAGCATCCTGGGTACTGCCCCCAGCTCCTCCTGCGGCACCCACAACACCCAAGGCTGCAGCAGGACCCCCCGGGCACCCTGTCACCTCCACCCTGGAGAGGCACCTGCTCACCTGGGTCCAAGCAGAGCCTGGGAGCGTCCTCCTCCTCTACTTCACTTTCTGCAGCTCCTCTTTCTTGTAGAAAAGGTCCTGGGGAACAGTGTGACAGGGTGGCACCATCGGGGGCACCTGTGGGTGCCGTGCAGGCAGTGGGACACCCGTCAAGCACCCACCTGCTGTGCAGAGCATCGTCGCTGCCCTCCTGCTCCAAGTAGATGCTCTCCTCCTCCGAGCAGTTGTCCATGTCAGCAGAGTCATCTGGGGGCACCCATGGGTGAGCACCTGGCTGGGCTGCCCACCCTGGGGATGCTCCCGTGCCCCTTTTCGGCGGGTGCTGCCCCTGCTGGGGGAGCTGCCCTGTCCCCTTGGCCATCCCCATTCCTTGCTCTTCCCCTCTGACTCCAGCGGCGTCAGCAGGGACTCGGGGCACCCGTGGGTGCCTGGGGGGCCTCACCTGGCATCCTGCTCTTGTCCTTGTTGTCCATGCGCCGCTTGACACTTCATCCGAAGCTCGTTGAGGGGCACTGCCACGTTCCGCGCGAGCACCTGCAAACCTTGGGCGCTGGGCACCCAGGAGCTCCACGCTCGCCTCCGGCCTCCCGCATGCACCACAGACCTGGGTGTCTGCGAGCTCGCTGCTGACTCTGGACACCTGCAGGCACCCGAGGACATCGGGGTGCCCCCCAGCAGGTGCCCACACGCACCCGAGGGCCCAGGCGTCCGGGCGCCCGCATGAACCCAAGGGCCCAGGCTTGCAGGTACCGGCCTGCAGGCACACTGGGGACAGGCACCCCCACGCACCCAGGTGTCCCGGCACCCACACGCACCCCAGCACCCAGGCACCGGGGCACCTGCCTGAGGGCACCCGAGGGGCGCACGCGCTGGGGCAGCCAGCAGGCACCCGCCAGCACGTGGGCACCCAGGGGTGCAGGGCACTCGGGACACACGGCCCCGCAGGGACAATGTGGGGACCCCTGCCCTGAAGGCTGCAGGGGCTCGGGCACCAGCTCTGGGCATCCAGGCTGCACGGGGGAGGCTGCTGTGGGTGAAGGGGCCAGGGGAAGGGCGGCTGGAGGGTCCCGGGCGCCTGTGGCAGGAGGGATCGGGGGCTGTTGCGGGGAGCGAGGGGCGCTGGGGGCAGGAGCTGTGCGGGTGAAGGGTGCTGGGGCGAGGGCCAGGCGGGGAAGGGTCCTGGGCACCGGAGTCTGTGGGTGAGGGGGGCTGGGGGCAGCTCAAGGGGGAGGGGTCCTGGACGGGGGCTGGGAGGGAAGTGTCCTGGGGGTGGGGGGTCCTGGCAACAGGGCCCTGCGGCTGCTGGGGGGAGGATCAGGCTGGGGAAAGGGAACCCAAGGGTCAACGGTCCTGGGGGTGGGGGCACAAGGGGGATGGCTCATAGGGCCTATGGATCAACCGAGCAGATGGGGACCCCCTGGCTGAAGTGTTCAGGGGGTCGGGGCCCTATGGAAGAAGGGTCCAGGGAGCTGGGACCCACGGGGAAAGTGCTTAGGAGGTGGGGGCCCATGGGGGAAGGGGCCGCGAGGTTGGGCCCCACGGATAAAGGGTTCAGGGAAGCGGGGCCAATGCGTAAAGGGTCCAGGGAAGTAGGGTCCACGGGTAAAGGGTCTAGGGAAGCGGGGTCCATGGATAAAGGGTCCAGGGAAGGGGGGTCCACGGGCAAAGTGTTCGGGATGTGGAGGTCCATGAGTGAAAGGCCCAGGGTAGGGGGACCTATGGATGAAGGACCCAGGGGATGGGGGCCCATGGATGAAGTGTTCAGGGCCTGGGGCCCTATGAATAAAAGGTGGAGGGGTTTGGGGTCTTCGTGTCCTGTATCCACAAGGTGGGGGCCCATGGGGGAAGGGTCCAGAGGTTTGGGCCCTTTGGAAGGGTTCAGGGAACCAGGGCCCAGGGGTGAAGGCTTCAGGAGGCGGGGGTCTACGAATGAAGGGTTCAGGGAACCGGGGCCCAGGGGTGAAGGCTTCAGGAGGCGGGGGTCTACGAATGAAGGGTTCAGGGAACCGGGGCCCAGGGGTGAAGGCTTCAGGAGGCGGGGGTCTACGAATGAAGGGTTCAGGGAACCGGGGCCCAGGGGTGAAGGCTTCAGGAGGCGGGGGTCTACGAATGAAGGGTTCAGGGAACCGGGGCCCAGGGGTGAAGGCTTCAGGAGGCGGGGGTCTACGAATGAAGGGTTCAGGGAACTGGGGCCCAGGGATGACGGGCTCCATAGGCGGGGGTCGATGGATAAAGGGACGTGGAGGTGGGAGCCCATGGGGGAAGGGTCCAGGTGATGGGGCCCTATGGGAGAAGCGTGCAGGGGATCGGGGCCCATGGGGAAAGTGCTCAGGAGGTGGGGGGTGATGGGGGAAGGGTCCGGGAGGTGGAGGCCCACGGGTGAAGGGTTCAGGGGAGGGGACCCTTCCAAGGACGGGTGCAGGGAAGAAGGGTCCAGGGACGACGGGTTCGAGAGTTGGGGGTCTACGAATGAAGGGGTCAGGGAACCAGGGACCACGGGTCATGGGATCAGGGAAACGGGGCCCACGGGGGAAGTATTTGGGAGGTGGAGGCCCACGGGGTAAGGGTGCTGATGGGGGGGGACCCTTGGTGATGGGTACGGGAGTTTTGCGGCCGAGAGAATTGGGTCCTGTAGGTTGGGGAATACAAGTTGTGGGCCCTGGGCCCTGGGGTCCACGGGGGATGGTTACTGGGGGCGGGGGCCCACGGGTGAAGGGTCCAGGGCAGCGGGCACTACGGAAGGAGGGCCCAGGGAAGCAGGACCCACGGTAGAAGGGTTTGACAGTTGGGAGCCCATGGGGAAAGGGGCCGGGAGGTGGGGGTCCAGAAATGAAGGGTGTCGGGTACCAGGGCCCACGGGTGATGGGTTGCATAGGTGGGGGTGGATGGTCTCCTGGGAATGGGGGTCCATGTGTGAAGTGGTCATGGGGGGGCCGTCCCATGGATGAAGGGTCCCCTGGGCCTAGCCGTGGGCCTGAAGCAGCCTGAGGTTTAGAGCAGGCGGCTGAGGGATCCTGGGGACTTGTTCCCATGGGTGAATGGTCACTGGGACATTGGCCTGGGGTGGGGGGTCTTGTGGGTGGGGGTTCTATAACGATACACACATGGTCGGGAGTTTTGGGGATGAAGGGGCCTGGGGTTGGGAGCCCGAGGTTGAGGTGCCCAGGTGGGACGTGTCCCTGAGTGGGGGGCCCTGGTGTTGAGGGCCCGAAGGTGACGGGTCCAGCTGGTTGGGACCCAGCAGGGAGGGCTCCTGGTGCAGGTGGCCCCACAGCGAGGGCTCCTCGTGCTGGGACCCCCAGGGTGGCAGGTCCCGGTGGCAGCGCCCCAGGGGCACTGGGTGCCGGGGGCCGCAGGGCGAGGGGTGCCGCGCGCGGGGGCACCTCTGCGGGGGCTCGCGGGGCCGCGGGCCCCGTCTGCAGCTGCAGCTCCGGCACGGGGCGGGCGCTGGGCCCCACGGCCCCCTCCAGCTCCTTGGAGCGCAGCACCCGCGGGGAGCCCTGTGCCGGGCTCGGTGTCACCAGGAGGCACCCAGCAGTGCAGGGGGGCAGGGCCCCCTTCCCCCTGGAGCCCCAGCCACTCCATGGAGTTTCCCTCCTGCCCCAGGAGCCCCTGGCAGCTCTCCAGACCCACTGGAACCCCCAGCTGCACCACAGGGCACTTATGGGATCCCCTCCAGACCCATGTCTGCACCCCAGGGCAACCACTGGAGCCCCAGATGCCTTGGGACCCGCCTGCACCCTGGACCAGCCTGGGAACCCCACAGACCCACTGGGATCCCCCCGTTGCCCCTTAGGGAACCCTTGGTCTTCCCCAGACTTCTTGGTACCCCACCTGCCCCTGGGGCTCCATGGGACCCCCAGGCGCCTTCAGACCCCCTGTGGCACCACAGGACACTCTGGGGATCCCCGGTCCCTTGCAACCTACTGCCTGCACCCTGGGGCACCCAGGGGACTCCACCAGATCCTTCAGGACCCCCTGTTGCAGCACAGGGCACCTTTGCCCCCCTGCAGCCCTCTTGTCACCCCCAGGCCTCCACCCTGAGACACCCTTGTTGCCCTCCAGACCCACTGGGACCCCCCACCAGGTACCCTGGGACTCCCTTGCTCACCCAGACCCCTTGGGACTCCTCTGCTGCACCTTGGGGCACCCATGGAACCCCATATACCCATCAGAACCCCCTGCTTGCACCTTGCGGCACTCATGGGACCCCAGCAAACCCCTTGGGATTCCCCTCTTGCACTGCAGGGCACCTTTGGAACCCTCCCCCTGCTACAGATGCCTCGTAACCCCCTGCCTGCATCCTGGGCACCCTTGACCTGCCCCCCCTGCCCCACACACACCCACTGGGACCCACTCTTGCACCCTGGGCACCCTTGGAACCTCCCAGACACACTGAGATCCCCCTGTCTGCATCCCGGGCCACCATTATCCATTGGGATCCCCATGTTCCACCATGGCAACCCCAGGCCCCTTGGAAGCCCCATGCTGGATCCTGGGACACTCATGGGATCCCCAGGCCCCTTGGAATCCCTCTGTTGTAAACTGGGGGACCCACGGGACACGGCTGATCCCTTGGGACCCCCCAGCCTACACCCTGAGGCACCCATGGGCCCCCCAGACTGTTTGCGGCTCCCCTGTTGCACCCTGGGGCATCCTTGGGGCTCCCAGACCCCCTGGGTCCATCCTGTCCATGCTCGGGGGTACCACTGTGCCCCTCAAGACCTGTTGGGACCCCCTGTGTGCACCCTGGAGGACCCGTGGTCCCTTCGGACCCTTTGGGACCCCCCCGTTGCACCATAGGGAACCACTGAACCCCCACTCCCACCCCAGACCACTTGGGACACCCCTGTTGCACCCTGGCATCTCCCCAGACACATTTAAACCTCCATGTGGTACCCTGGGGCACCCACGGGACACCATCCCCCCAACTCCTTGTGACACCCACGTTGCACCCTTGGAATCCCCTTGAGACCCTCCTGCCTGCAGCCTGGGGCACCCCTGGGCCCCTCCAGGCCCCTCAGAATCCCCCTCTTGCACCATAGGGCGTCTTGGGAAGCACCTGGAACCATTTCCCACCCCCTGCCTGCACCCCGGGACAGGACCCTTGTTCCCTTTGGACCCCGCAGTGCTCTGGGACCCTCACCAAAAGCCCCGATGATCCATCCCATTGGTACCCCCTCCCACCAGCTCTGCCCTGCGACAGCGATGGGACCCCCCAGACCTCAAGTGCCAGGGGCCCCTTCGGCACCTTCCCCACAGACCTCTTTGAGCCCCCCAGATACCCTGGTGTCCCCCCCGGGGGAAGGAACCCTTCGGTCCTGGCTCTCCCACCCACGGGACCCCCTTGGGTCTCACCTGGTGCTCGGCAGTGGTGGCGTCGGGGTTCTTGGCCACTTTGCTCACAATCCGCAGCCTCTTCAGGAAGGCTCTGAAGAACCTGGGGAGGATGGGGGGGCAGTCAACGGACAGAGCGGGGGCCCCGAAGCCTGGGCACATTCCCATAATCCCAGCAGGAGACATGGGGACCCCGGGCAGGGTGCGCACGAGCACACGTGTGTGCTGCAAGCAGGTGTCATGGGCATGTGCACGAGCACCAGCGCGTCTCACACACGGGTGACGTGACGGTGATCACAGGCACCCACGTGTCCCACACACGGGTGACGTGACCATATGCATGAGAACACGTGTCCTGCACACGCAGGATGCGAGTGTGCTGACGAGCACACACGTGTCACAGGAGGCCCTGGGGGGAAGGGGCACCCGGGGTGTCTGTCACCCAACGCAGGGGGGCACCCGGCCCCAAGGGGGCGGCTCTGGAGGTGCCACGGGGGACGGCAGCACCCAGGGGGCCCAGCGGGGCCGGCACCCACGGGGCGGCTCCCGCCGCCGCTCACCTCGGCACGCAGCCGGCCGAGCTCCGCTTCCCCATGGCGGCCGCGCGCAGCTCCCGGGCCCCGCCGCCTGCCGCGCGCTCCCGCACAGCCCAACGGCCGCTGCCCACAACAGCCAGCAACGGCCCCAGCCTCCGGCTGCGAGGCCGCGGGGCCCCGGCCGCCCCTCGCGCCTCGGGCCACCTCCAGCCGCCGCCTCCCGCGGTCCCGAGCGCCTCTGGCCGCACGGGGATCGCGCAGGGATCGGTCGTGCGGGACTCGCGCCGCCCGCAGCCGCCGCCGCCCGCCGCGCGCCTCGCTGCGGCCCCGGGGCCGCCGCCGCCTGCAGCCGCCGCTGCCCAACGGCCGCCTCACGCGCTGGCCCCGCCCACGGCACGCGCCGCCACGCCCCCAGCCTCCCGCCGCGCGCTCATTGGCTGCTTCTGCCGCTGCCCCGCCCACCTGCCAGCGGCACTCAGTACCTGCCCCACCCCTGGGCCCCGCCGCCACCACCTGATTGGCTGCGGATTAATGAATATTCGATAACATCGGTAACATTGGAGCCCAGCGCTGCGGCTGGTGCCAGCAGGGGATGATCATCTGTGGCCTGGAAATGTCCCACTGCAGAAGCCTCTGCTCCCGCCCCGTAAGAGGACAGGACACCTGCCCAGGAGCAGGAAGTTGGTTCGTTTCCTCCTGCTCCAGGGGCTCTTCACGGGGAGTTCATCCATGCACCAAATGCAGACAGAGAAGCTCCTGGGATGCAGCACAATTCAGTTCCCTCCTCTATGCTCTCTATGTCTCTCTGCATAGGAACTTCCTGTCTAAACTGACACCGTAATCCATAGGGATGGAGAGAGGGTGGCAGCTGGACACACACAGACACCTTTGGACTTTTGAAGGGACAGAGTGGTGGTGGGGTTGTGTTTCCATGTGTTTCCTAAGTAAAGCAGGACAAGGCAATGGGCAGCCTTACGCCAGACTTAGCCTCCAGAAAAACATTAAGTTTGTGTCTTTCTTCTGAAGCTGGGGTCAACAGTACACCAATGCACCCAAGGTATTGCAGCATGAAAGGGCCTCTGCTCTGCCTGTGCGCTCTGTGGGCTCCAGGGGAGGAGGTCAGAGGCCCAGCGTGGTCTTTCAGGGACCAAGGGCTGCATTCGGGGTTCATGTCCCTGGGAGCACTGCCACTGGAGGTGCAGAATGGTCTCTGCATTGAATGCCTGGGGCTGTCGCACAGGTGACAGTGCTGATGACAGATCATCCCATCCTTGTGGAAGGGAACCTGAGGCTCCAGGAGAGCTCAGGGGAACCACGGGGATGCCTAGGGGTGGCAGTGAGTGCAGTCTCACCAAACACGAGGCAGCCCATGGTAGAGTCCCCCAAAGACCACGCAGCAAATGCAGGCATGCCTGGGGAAAGGAGGGCTCGGCAGTCCCTGGAGAAGCAGGGGGGACCCAGGAGGCGTAGGGAAGGAGGACTGGAGAGTGATTCATGCACTCGCAGTGAAACACCACAGGCCGGCGCTAATGCACCCCTGAAAACATCTCCTGCTCTTGCAAGAGCCCTGGGGTCACTCTGAGAACCATAGACACATGCCAGCCGTGTCAGTCGTGACTAGCCCTGTTTGGCCCAGCCACCAAGGCCAGTGAGGAGTCAGGAGTCACCCATGGCCTTAGGGTCCCACAGCCCCACTAGTCTTTCCATGGAGATTTTCTGAAAACAACTGACATGGAGAGAAAAAACTTCCAAGAGTTTTATTTGGAGCCGGCGATGGCTGTTTCCACCTAGCGCTCATGTGGGCACATGGGTGCTCTGGGACACGATGCAGCAGCATCTCTGTAGCCCCCAGGACACAGTGTCTGTCGCTCTGCGCCAGCCCCACTCTCGGGGCCCTGCCGGGCTCTTTCAGCTGTGCCGCTCCTCTCGCTGCCCCGCGATGCAGCGGCAGCAGAACGCTCTGCGCAGAGCCCGAAGTGCCGTCCTGAGCCGCGAGCGCCATCGCCGGGGAGCTGCGATGTCCGGGAGGGCAGCGATGCCTGCGGTGGGAAGCAGAGCTGTGGGCAATGGGCTGCAGGGCGCAGGGCTGCACCTGCCTGTCCCTGCCGCCGAGGGCTTCCGAAGGGGCTGTGGCCTTTGCACGGGAGCCCCGAGTGCTTCCTGCTGCCGACCTCAGTGCCACTTGCTGTCCCAGACAATCCCACTGTCCCCAGAAGGGCTCTGCATGTGGGTACGTACCTGGCTCAATATCTGGCCTGGGGCTGCAGGAGGACAATGACTTCTCCTCCTCTTGGGACTCTGAGGCCTCCTACATGGGCAGAACAAGAACACGCACGTGTTGGCCATCAGCTGCTGCTGCTCAGGGTACCAGTACCCCTGGTTACACAGGGTCAAAGGGTTTGGGGATGGGGAAGGCTGTCCATGGATGCACATCCCAAGGGAAGGGACCTGCGGCTGGCACGGCAATAGGACAAGGCTCGTTGTGGGGCCGTAGCAGCAGGGCTGGGCAGGGGGAATGGGGGCAGCTGGGGGCTTGTGTGGAACAAGGGGGCTCGTGCCCTGGTGTGGAGGGGGCTGCTGCTGGGGCTGCCCCTTCCCTCCTTGCTCGGCATCCAGACCCCAGGGCTGAATGCGATGTGGGCTGGAGCAGACTTCATCCTTGTGCCTTTGGCACTTGGAAACAGAGAGGAGCCGGCATCTCCCCATGGAGACATGGCAGAGGGCAAATGCCTGGGGGTGACAATGGGATGCCATGGGCAGAGGGGTCCCAAGGGATTGGGCAGCTCTGGGCACCCCCTCTGCTCCCCCCAGACCCAGCTCACAGGGCAGCTCCCTGGGATGGTGGGTGCAGGTGAGGCGCTGCTTGCTCACCTGGGGAGCAGGGCCTGCAGCCAGGGGAGGAGCCGCTGGTGCCGTGTCCTCAGGCAGTGGTTTCTCCAGAGTGGGGCTGTCACTCACAGGGGGCACCTTCTGGTCAGCCATCTCCCTGTCTGCAAACTGGCTCCGGAGGCTGGGTCTGACCCATGGCAAGGAGATGCTTCCCTCCACCTCCTGGCCTTGCAAAACCTCTTCAGCAGCTTCCTCTTCCTCATCAGTCTGGCCCATGTGCTCATCCTGCTCTGCTCCCAGGTCCTTCTTCCCACTTCTCACCTGCCACTCCTTCTTGGGAGCATGGACATAGAGCCGCTCCAGCACCTCCCACTTGCACCTTGCGTCTTTGAGGAGCTCCACTTGTGTGACCTTCGGGTTCCACAAGTCATAGAAGGAGTTTCTGGCGAGGAGCTAGAGGAGAGAGGGAGGTTTGTAAACAGAGCTTCATTTCCCACCTAAATGGCCTCCTGAGCACAGGGACAACTGGGATGTCACAATGCAGTGCAGCAGGTTGTCCCAGCACCGGTGGGGTTATGGCTGCCCCAGCCCTCCCTTGTGCTCACTTGTTTGGGTCGCACATTGAGCGATCCCGAGGCTGTCAGGGAGAAACGTGTCCCCTCGCCCTCCTCTTCCTCATCCTCGCTCTCCTCCAGGCTCTGCTGCTTCCTCAGGAAGGCGCCTTCTCGCAGCTGGGCCAAGCTCTGCCCGGTGCGCGCCAGGCAGCTGCTCTCGAGCTCCTCCAGCGGCTCCGTGCGGATGCTGAGCACGGACAGGCAGCGCGCGGTGTTGTCCGGGTGCACACGCAGCGGCTCTGCTCCCAGGTGGCAGACGATGCCCACAGGCTGCTGCTTTGGGCCCTGTGCTGTCCCTGCTCGGCGAGGTGGGGCAGCCTTCCGGCTCTCTGCCCTCAGCTCTACAGCAATCTCTGCAAAGATGCTGTCCACGAAACCAGCAGGCTCGAGCAGGGATGAGCACGTGGCCTCCAGTGAGGCCGTTTCAGCGGGTGAGCCGGCAGCAGCTCTGTCTTCTGCAGAGCCGGGTGGTGCCTCTGCGAAGGGCAGGCTGGGGAGTTCAGCCTCCCGGGAACCCTCCTTGGCTGGCAGCACGCACTGCTGGGCATCCTGCGGGGCAGAAGAGGCTCTTTCTTCCTGGGACACCTTGGCGGGTGGCCCTTCCACTTGAGGAAGCTGCAGCTCTCCCCCTTGGCACTCTGAGGATGTCATTAGCACCAAATCCTGGTTCAGCACCGTTGCCTCCGGGCGCTGGTCCTTGAGCTGCTGGTCCACCTGCGGGGAGAAGGAGGCCCGTGATGGAGGTGGCTGCATGGATACAAGTGGCCTCTGAAGCACAAGAATCCTCAGCCCTGTGTCCAAGGGAGGCTCGTGGCTGCACACAGCCTGGCTGAGCTCAGTCTAGAGCTGCTTGCTGAGCCTCAGCACAGAGCTCACAGGTTTGGGTGGCCCTGGGAGGACCCTGGTTGGCGTCTTTTGTCCGAGAAAAAATACTCAGGGACGAGAATAAATGAGCTCTCCTCGGAAGATCTCGTGC
The DNA here is from genome assembly GCF_059628265.1 of Tinamus guttatus. NCBI lineage: Eukaryota > Metazoa > Chordata > Aves > Tinamiformes > Tinamidae > Tinamus > Tinamus guttatus. The sequence goes on from NW_028288837.1 coordinate 43,411, forward strand.
CTGGCTACCTCACCCCAGCTCCCCTTCCAAACCACCCTTGTGCTCTCCGTGTCAGTCCCATCCCTGCTGCCTGCCTCTCCCTTCAGCCCCACTGCCCACCTCACTCCTGCTCTCCTGCAAGCCTGAGAGCCCATCTGTGGGCTGGGAGCAGGCGTTGACCTGCCGCTCCTTGTCCATATTCAGGATCCTCTTGTGGGGACCTGACACTGGCACCAAGGGGAGCTGCTCTCTCCTGATCGAGCTGCTCTCCTCAGAGTGGGGATCTGGGGTCTTTTCCCCCAATAAAGGCATGGTCACCATGGGGACTGCCCCCTCACAATGACCTTGTGAGCATGATGCCACTGACATCACAAAGCCCTGCTGAGTGCCATGAGGACCTCGTCACGATGTCCTGGTGGAGACCACGGGGACACCATCACGATGTCTTGGTGGAGACCATGGGGATTCATCCCATAATGATGCCTTGGTGGAGACCAAGGGGACCCCATCATGATGCCTTGGTGGAGACCATAGGGACTCCACCATGATGTCCTGACGATCTCCATGGGGATGCCCATCACCATGTTGCTACCTCCAAGTCCTGATCCCAGCCTCTGAGCCTGCCTGGGAACTGCTATGAGGGGAGCAGGATGAATGTTCCTCCCTCCAGCTCTGCACTCCCCAGGCCTTGCAGAGGCTGCACTTCTTCAGGCGCTGCATAGCAGAGATCCACACAAGGCCATCGCTGTTGGTCTGCCCATTAATCCTCACCCCTACAATCCTGACTGACTCTCTGTCTGTCCCTAGGCAGAGTTCCCTGCATCCTGCTGCGCTCTCTGGGGTTTCCTTTGTCCACCTCACCTGCACCTTTCCCTGCCATCCCAGCCCATCACTCCCTCACTCTTGCTGTAGTCTTCTTCTCTGAGTCATTCTCAATTTAAGGCTCTCCTCACCAGCTTGGCCAACTGGTTGGTGACCATCAGGTGGGCAGATGGGAACAGTCTCCTTCCAGATGAAATGTGACAACATGCAGTCTTGCTGCCTTGCTCTAAGCTCAGCTCCAGGTTCTCCTCCAGCTCCTGCTGAAAAAAAAAGACAGACAAAAAGAGAAGAAAAAAAAAAAAAGGAAAAGAGACTCTTTGCTCTTCATCCTCTCCATTTCTTGCTTGTCTTAAGCTGGTATGAGGGTACATGAGAGCAATCTGAATTATGGTACCTGAAATGCAGAATTAAAACCTGAATCCTTCAGACATGTTTCTCCTTCTTGTATCAGTGCATGAGAAAATTCCTGTTCCTTCTGGATGAGGACATCCTTTCATGTGGCCACACTGAGGACATCAGTAGCATGCTCACAGTCAGGATCACCACAGGTAAGAAGGTTCAGGAAGAGGAGACCCCTCAGCCTTTAAGAACATAGGTTCATGAAAAGAGACCCCAGTGTCATGTGTCTCCCATTACTGATTCCTCCTTTCATGTGTTGGTGCTCAGTTGCTGGTCCATAGGCCCTGGACCACCTTGAGAGGCCTCAGAGTTCCTGCCCTCTGCACCCATTCCAGGAGGTTGTGTCTTTCCTGGAGGTGCTGTGCTGTATTTGCCAGCCATGGCTGGCTGTAATGGGCACACAGGGCACCTGGCACAGCTCTAGAGACCTTGGACTGAACTTGGATGCCTGCCGTGCAGGGATGTGTGTGTGTCACTTTGCTTTGCTCTGATTTGAGCTCACATGCCCTAAATGCACATGCCTGGTTCCATTTCATGTGGTCAAGGACACCCTCCTTGCCCCTATGTCCACCAGCTGGTGCTTGGGAAGGATGTCCATCTCTCAGGATGGTTCCAAGAGAACTCGAAGACCCTTGCATTTGCCTTGGACCACCCCATCCCCTCAGGCATTACCAGGTGTTATTACTGACTCCTACCCTCTCTCTCTAGCGATTAGAGATGCCAGGGCCATTTTCTACCTGGGATGTGCTGCACAGGTCTCTGTCTTCTTGAGTTCAAGAGAATGTTTTCTTCACACAGTCATGGCTCAGACCACTTTGAGGCCATCTGCAGACCCTTGTACTACGGGATCCTCCTGAGCAGCAGAACTTGTGTTGAAATGGCAGCAGCTGCCTGGGCCTGTGGGTTTCTCAATGCCCTGGTCCATACTGCTAACACTTTCATGCTTTCTTTCTGTAGAGACAGCTCTACGGACAGTAGTTTTGTGAAATCCCCCAAATCCTCAAGCTCTCCTGCCAGGCTACAGGCATTTCCATGTATTTGTGATGCAAAACATCAGGATGTGGCACAGAAGACAGATTGGTCATGGTAGACCCTATTACCAAGAGCCAAGGACATTGTGTGTGCAATGGCCCAACTTGAGAGCAGAGAAATGCTGGCATGGAGAGAAGATGTCAATGCAATGGTGAAAGAAGGTTCCCACTAAGCGAGCAAAGCCTGCAGTGCCCAAGGCCAGGGAGAGGCCACACCCCTGGGGCCTGTGACAGAGTTGGGCCAATCTCCAGGCAGGAGAAGGCATCATTGAAGGTGTTCTTGGGCTGGAGCCGTCTCAGATCCAGCCATCCTGAGGCCATCATTAGCCCAGTCATATCATCCACGGTGAAAGGAGGTTCTGTTTGATAAAAGCGAGAAGCTGTTAAGAGAGCAGAGACCAGAGCAGACACCTTGGTGTGATGTGCCTCTCCCATTTAGGGAGCACGCTTGGCTGTAGGAGGGATGGACTTGGCCTAAAGGCAGTGGTGGGATCCAGTTGTTTTGGCACTGGTAGTGAACCCGAGAGGTCCTGGGGTGCTTGCCCAGCTCCAGCTCCAAAGGGACATGGCTTCTCATAGATCCCATGCTAGAGGAGGCATTTGGTTATGCTGGACAACGCAGGCATCTCTCGGCCCAGCCAGCCTGTTCCGATGTCACTGAATGATATGCCTGCCCTGAGTTAATTATATTAACTTTTTGCACTGTGATGATCTGTCTGAGTCTCTGCTTTATACTGCATGGTGCTCACACAGTAGTGGAAGGCACCTGGGGTCATTTGAGATGGCCAAGAACATTCCCCACCTGGTCTCGTCCTGGAGCTCCATGAGAATGTGGGTCTGAGATTTGCTTCTTAAGAGCAGACAGACATGGGCAGCTTTTTGGTACCTCCACTGTCTCTTCAACTGTCCCCAGGTGTTTGTGTGTCGTCAGCTGACTCCCACCTTCCTTCAGCAGTGATTACAAGGGGAGCTTAGGGAAGGAGCTCCCATGGAGCTCCCATGGAGCAAAGTGTGCTGTGCACACTTCAGCATGGGGAAGCAGAATCCCACCTTCTGTGTGTTTGTGGAGTTCAGGGGAGGAATCTGAATCCCATCCCAGACCAAGGGCTTCAGAACCAGCATGGGATGCCCAGATTGACTCATCTGAATCCATGAGCCCCCTTCTAGCCCCTTTCTCAGTGTCCTGCTTATGGGGTCTTCCTAACTAGGTACTTCCAGAGTGGGACCATTCTAACTTGCACAGATAGTCATTCTCTTGATGAAATAGACGGCAAGTTGGGAATCCTTCTTTCTCTACTCATTAGGAAAAGACAACAAGTGATTATTTTAGTTTACTTAACAAACATTTCCCAGGAGGAGGGGGCACGAGGGACAGAGCAATTGGTGAGTTCAGCTGTTCCTCTGCTCCTGAGCGGGGCCAGGCTCCTGGGACGGAGGCAGCTCGTGGCAGCCTGGCAGCACTGCCCAGAGACAGCCGAGTGCAGGAGCAGCTCCTGTGCCAAGAGCAGCAGGGCTGCGGGCACTGCCTGCTGCTGCGGACAGCAGAGGAGAGAAGGCAGCGAGAGGGGAACGGCAGTGTGGAGCGGGAGGACACAGGAGACCTTCACAGCTCTTGACATGGTGAGTTTGTGCTTACAGGACAACACTACAGAGCTTCTTGAAGGGGACATAAGAACCCATCACACCCCATGGCTGGCAGCATTTTTCTCTTCTTTATCCTGACTTTTGCAGTGCAGAGGAAGAGGAGCTGCTTCAGAGCAGGGATTCTCTAACATACCACCTAAGGGCAGGGCATCCTGCTGCCTTCCCCAACAGAAACAGCAGTGATGTGAAGCTGGGGTGTGCAGACAGGGTGAGAGGTCTGCACTTCAGAGCAGGGTCCCTGCACCCAAAGGTGCTGTGTGCCCGCAGCAGTGACTGTGTCGCCTGTGAAGGTCAGCACTCAGCCTGCCCAGGGAGCTCCCCACAGCACTGAGGGGAGAAGTTCTGGGTGGGAGGATTATCCTCCACCAGGACAGGCTCCTTCTCCTGCTGGGAGCGTCCTGCAGGGCTCAGGTCTGCTCACAGGTCTAGCTGTGAGCACATTTCAGGCGGCACTTTGCAAAAGGAAAGGCAAGGCAGGCATTTCCTGAAGGAGAAGCCAATGAGATGGTGCTTAGAATTTCCTTCCACTTGGTAAGAGGAAAATGGAAATGAAATGGTCAGATTTGGAGAAGAGACTGAGACTCATTTAGAGATTCAAGGAGCGGCCAAAGAGTCTGCCAGGGACATCTGAATGTCCCCTCAGCCATCCCTTAGTGCATAGACAGCACCAGCTTCTCCTCAGCTGCTGCATCAGGGTCTATCTGAGCTGCTCCTTAGCACCTGCAAACATGGGGGTGCCCCTGGACAGTCCCCTGCTCCTTGGAGGTTTCTGCAGGGAGAACTGGGCTCACTTCTTCACTCAAAAAACATTCCCACAGTGAGTAGGCACCTTTGTGTTTTTGTGTGTGCACCATCATATATATTATTTATACGCACACTTATATATCAACAGACTCCTCCACTTATCCTTTTGCAGAGAAGACTTGATTTCCAAATGTTGAAGAGCCCTGCCATAGAAGGGGTGGACATCATCTCCTGCAGCTTGTGTGCATCAAAGCTGCTCCTTCTCTCTGCAGTGCCTGGAATAAGGGTGCAGGGTGCAGGGTTAAAGGAGGCATGAGGACAAGGTCTATCTCTAGACATCTTGACATGCAGAAAGGGTAAGGTCTATCCCTGTTTCCCTTTGACTGTTGTTCCCCATTGTTGGAGTGAGATCTGGTGTGGCAGACTCAGATACAAATATCTCTGTTGAGGAGGGCAAGAGTGATGGGGGTGAATCCCTCACAGAGCTCTTCTCCTTCAGATACAACTGGTGTGAGGGCTGTATTCAGCTCTCATGCTGGTGAATGGAGAATATTTCCACTTGGTCTCTGGACTAAGTCCATTCCAAGCAATGCAATATGCCATTCCAAGGCACCTCCACAAATACCACTCAAAGACTAGTGCATCTATTTCCACCTGCAGCAAAGCAGAAACAACTCCTCCGGAGCTATGGGGAGGAGTCCCTGCTGAACTTGGCACACTCAGCCAGTTCAAAGTGGAGCACCAGAAAGGGAGCTGAAATAAGGGAGAGAGGAAATGTGGGGAGTTCCTTGAGAAACTGAAATGGTTTGGCTCAGAAAAGCCTGCCTTAACTTTTGGCTTTCTTTCCTTTCTTGAACAGGACTCCTGTGCCCCTAAGGAACTAATGTCCAACAGCAGCTCCCTCAGCAAGTTCCTCCTCCTGCCATTCGCAGACACACGGGAGCTGCAGCTCTTGCACTTCTCGCTCTTCCTGGCCATCTACCTGGCTGCCCTCCTGGCCAACGGCCTCATCATCACAGCCGTAGCCTGCGACCACCGCCTCCACACCCCCATGTACTTCTTCCTCCTCAACCTCTCCCTCCTCGACCTGCGCTCCATCTCCACGACTGTTCCCAAATCCATGCACAATTCCCTGTGGAACACCAGGGCCATTTCCTATTTGGAATGTGCTGCCCAGATATTTTCCTTCGTCTTCTTGCTTGGAGGAGAGTTTTATCTCCTCACAGTCATGGCCTATGACCGCTACGTTGCCATCTGCAGACCCCTGCACTATGGGACCCTCCTGGACAGCAGAGCTTGTGTCAAAATGGCAGCAGCTGCCTGGGCCAGTGGCTTTCTCTATGCTCTCCTGCACACTGTGAACACATTTTCCCTACCCCTCTGCCAAGGCAATGTGGTGGAGCAGTTCTTCTGTGAGATCCCCCAGATCCTCAAGCTCTCCTGCTCACACTCCTACCTCAGGGAAGCTGGGATTATTGTGATTAGTGCCTGTTTAGTCTTTGGGTGTTTCATTTTCATTGTGGTTTCCTACGTGGAGATCTTCAGAGCTGTGCTGAGGATCCCCTCTGAGCAGGGCCAGCACAAAGCCTTTTCCATGTGCCTCCCGCACCTGGCCGTGGTGTCCTTGTTTGTCATTCCTGTATTGTTTGCCTACCTGAAGCCCCCCTCCATCTCCTCCCCACTTCTAGATATAGTTGTGTCCATTCTGTACTCTGTTGTGCCTCCAGTCCTGAACCCCCTCATCTACAGCATGAGGAACAAGGAGCTCAAGGAGGCGCTGAAGAAATTCATCCAGTGGGTACAAGGTCAGTGATAACAACTGTTTCATTCACTCACCAGGATATCTGGCATCAGGGCTGTATTTTATCCATTTCTTTCTTTTTTACTTCTCTTTTACATCCATCTTAAAATAATAAATACTAAAATAAAGATGCCTAGTTTTTGTCACATCTGCACAGGAATCTCTCATTTAGCAATTAAACATAGACCATGATAAAGCAGGAAGCCAGGCTTCCCCCTTCACTAGCAGAGAGGGGGCATTCTCTGAGCCACTTCTTTGAGCTCCCTTGGATGTGCCCAGTGCAGGGAGGAGAGTTTCCCTCTGCAGCGTCTTTTCCAGCACTGACACCAAGGGACCTCTGGGGTACAGAGTCACGGCGGGACAAGGGCAGGTGGGCTGAGACCAGGGGTCCAGTGTTGTTTAGGAGATCTCAGCTCTCCTACCTATGGTTACAGTGTGATCTCTAATCTCACTAATATGACAGAAATGGCAACCAAGGGTCACCACAGGTTTCCATGGTTCCATGCAAAGCTCTAACACACAAACCTAAACATGAGTGAATTGAAGGAGTCTAGAGGCAGCCTTCCCATGGCAGTTCATCTTTCCTGAAGACACATTCCAGGAGGGCAGCAGGACTTTCTCTATTTAGAGTTGTCCTCCTCATTTCCGTGCTGTCCTTCCACGCTTTATTCTGCAGATATGGCCCAGGAACTCTCATAACCTGGTAGAGATAGGCTTGTTTTCCTTTGTACCCTGTAAAAACAGGCAGGACCAGTCCTTGGGCTCCCTTAAGCCACACCTGGATTCCAGAATAACATTTCCATAATAAAAGGGGATCTTCCTTATGATGGTCCTGAATCTGGCCTCTCTTTAGAAACAGGAATCAAAAAATATGCCCAAGGGTGTGCAACCACAAATGGGCCTGCTCTTCTCCTTGTGAACTCCATGAGATCCAGGGGATGACCTCAGCATTCCAGGGTGATCTGTTAGCCTCAATCTAGGGTTCATCTCTCAGTGACCACTGCAGACAGGCAATGGTCTCTGCATTGCCTGTGCCAGGCTGCCCCACACGTGACTGTGCTGATGAGAGAACCCCCAGGGATCTCCAGGCACAGGGTTTGCCTGGGATTGGGCATTGAGTGCAGCTTTAACGAAACAGGGATGACTCACAGTGCAGGGACCAGAAGGTACAGCACTAAACCCAGGTGCACATGGGGAAAGGAGGGCTCTGCAATCCCCAGGGAGGCAGTGGGGACCCAGGAGGCCCAGGGAAGGGGCAGTGGAGGGCGATTCCTGCACCCGCAGTGAAACACCACAGCCTGGAGCTAGTGGCCACCCAAAGACATCTCCTGCCATTGCAATATTGTGGGGGCACTCTGATATGACAGAATATGGCAACCATGTGTCATCACAGGTTTCCATGGCTCCATGCAAATCTCCAACACACAAAACTAAACATGAGTGAATTGAAGGAAAGTCTAGAGGCCGCCTCCCCATGGCAGTTCGGATGGGAAGCAATTGCCTGGTGACACCAGGTGACATCTGAAGGGACAGGGTTGTCCCAGGCACGGGCTAGTGCCTATTGCTCTGATAGAGCAAATGTGATACTCACATCTTTCTAGAATGCCTGGTCAGGGCCCGGTGGGCATCTTCCTTGGCCATCTGAAATAGCACTAGATGCTCACTAGTGTTAGAGCCACACTCACTAGGAAGCTGAGACACGTGGAGATGTTGACAATGTAAACTGTGACTGTAATTCATTTCGGACACTTGATTCAGGGACACTGAAGTAGGCCTGCAAGGCCATGATACATGCCTGGGATTTCTAGCACATCTGCATGGGCAGGAGCTATGAGGAAACTCTGCCTTTCTTTAGTAGTTGCTAAGAGAAGACCCCAGGTTCTCTCAGGTTTTCCTACTTGTGCCCAGACATTTGCACAGAGCCTACTGGGGGCCTGGAGCCAGCTGTGTCCCCCAGGGAGTAGTATTGGGTCCAATCCTATTCAACTTCTCCATCAGTAACCTGCAAGAAGGAACAGAGTGCACTCCCAGCAAATTTTGTGATGATACAAATGTGGGAGGCTTGGCTGATACACCAGAGGGCTGTGCAGCCATGTTCCCGTGTTAGGGAAAGAGGACTGGATTCAGCTGTCGCTTATTTGTGCCCAGGCCCCTGGAGAGGGTGAGTGCTCAGGAGGGATCTGCTGAGGACAGTCCCACTCATTACAGAGCTGGGACAGATGACCATCCTCCTGGAAGGGGCTATGGAGCCACCATGGAGCACAGGAGACCTCCAGGGGCAGAACATGCCTGGAGTGGGGGTGAGTGCTGTGCTGGGAGAGGGGCTGCCCAGAGGGGCTGTGGAAATGATCAATGTATTGAAGACATAGAAAATATGAGAGTGATCACAGAGATTTCCTCTACAGTCAAATGGACAGAGCAGTGGACACTAAAAGGCAAGGGCAGATAAATAGTTCTTCGCAGCAGATTCAGAAACTTCCTGAAGATTTCCACTCTTTCATCACTGGAAAACATTGAAAACAGCCCTTCATCTTTGCAGGCAGAGCTCAAGTGTCCGAGCAGCAGCACCCAGCGGGACTTGGAGATGTCCCAGTGTCTCTGAGTGACCTGCGTGGGCCTGAGAGCTCTCGCAGGGACCTGCGGGAGAGCAGAGCCCCTTGGAGCTGCAGAGGGAGGCTGGGGACAGGGGACCACAGCACCTGGAATGGCACCAGCTGTGCAGGACTCTGGGACTGCATCCCACCCACTTCTGAAAACCACTTCCCTTTTCAAGAAGAAATGATCATGCCAAAGTCTAGTTTGCTAAAACAAAATAATGAATAAAGGTGGAAAGTATAACAAAGCATTTATTTGCTTTAATTCTTTTTCTTAATTTATTTCTACCTTTGTTTGTGAAGACATTTTCTAACCATTTCTGTTGCCATCAGGCCTATACCACTAAGCAGGAGGTTTCTTTGTCCCACTCAGAGCCCAGCGCTCAGAAAAGCCCCCTGCCCACAGCTGTCCCTGCCACCCCTCACTGCACAGAGCACGTCGCACTCGGAGGTGTCGTCCTCCCTCGACTGGTGCAGGAAGTTGGGGACCAGCTTCAAGGGAATGCTCTGTTTTGGCAGGGCCAACTTTGCACAAACTAAATCTACCCAGTTACATCAACGCCCAGGGCCAGGAATAAATGAACCTTCCCCAGAAGAGCTCTCAACTCTCCCCTCATCCCGGCTCCCCTTCGACACCATCCTTGTGCTCTCCGTGTTGGTGCCATCCCCGCTGCCTGCCTCTCCCTTCAGCCCCACTGCTCACCTTGCTCCCGCTCTCCTGCAAGCCTGAGAGCCCGTCTGTGGGCTGGGAGCAGGCGTTCGCCTGCTGCTCCTTGTCCATGTTCAGGATCCTCTCGTGGGGACCTGACAGTGGCACCAAGGGGATCTGTTCCCTCCTGATGGAGCTGCTCTCCTCAGAGTGGGGAGCCTGCGGTCTTTGTCCCCAACAAGGGCATGGTCACCATGGGGCCCGTCCCCTCACAGCGGCCTTATGTACATGATGCCACTGCCATCACAAAGCCCTAGTGGTTTCCATGGGGACGTTATTCCGATGCCCTGATGGAGACCACCGAGACCCTATCACGATGCCTTTGTGGGGACTATAGAGATCTCATCATGATGCCTTGGTGGAGACCATGGAGAAAGATGCCATCACAATGTCTTGGTGAAGTCCATGGGGACCTCATCATTATTGCTTTTTTTGAGATCTATAGCAGAGATCTTCACAAGGCCATAGCTGTTGCTCTGCCCACTAATCCTCATACCAACAATCCTGACTGGCTCTCTTTCCATCCCTAAGCCTCGCTCCCTGCATCCCACTGCTCTCTCACCTGCACCTTTCCCTATCATTTCAGGCCATCACCTTCTCTCTCTTGCTGGAGTCTTCTTCTCCCCTGACTCACTCCCAATTTAAGGCTCTCCTCACCAGCTTGGCCAGCTGGTTAATGACCTTCATGTGGGCAGATGAGAAGAGTCTCCTTCCAAATGAAATGTGGCACCTGGTAGCTTTGCTGCCTTGCTGTGGGCTCAGCTCCAGGTCCTCCTTCAAATCCTGCTAAAAAACAAAAATTAAAGTAAAAAAAAAATCTTTGCTCATTGTCCTCTCCATTTTCAGCTTGTAATAAGCTGGTATCAGTGTACAATAAAGCAATATGAATTATGATATCTGAAATGCAGAATTAAACCATGAATCCTTAGGATATGTTTCCCCTTGTTGCATGAGTTCATGCCCAGATGTGCAGGGATGCTGCTGCTGGAGGCATGTTCTGTGCATCACTGCGCCAGAGCAAAGGCCACCCCAAGGACACTGACTGAAGACTCCAAAGCCCATGGAGAGACCAGCAGGTTGTGAGGAAGCTCCATAAGTGCCTTTGCCCACTCTGCCTGTTGACAGCACCAGCAGCACCTTTGCTGGGCCTATCTGGCCAATAAGCACAAGAAACGAGATACTCAAGGGGTGCCAGGCACCCAAAGACCATGCGAGTGCCATAGGGACCATGGGTGTATGTGTGCAGGTGCTGTAGGTGGGCACATGGAGCACTTGTGACTGTCACACCTGCCTAGCCTGAGGGACAGGGCAGGATGGCAGATTTCTTGAAGCAATCTCTAGAAAAGCGAAGGTGCTACTGAAGAAGTCCCTGTTCATACAATCTAGCGGGGTTAGCAGGAATTCAGGGGAGGGGAGCTAGAAGGGTTTGAGAGTTCAGACACCAGAGCACAGAGCTTGGAGTGATGTGCCTCCTCTTTTTGCAGCATTCTGCATGTAGGTGGGACAGTTCGGCACGTAGGTGGGACAATTTTCCCTGCAGTCAGTGCTGGAATTCATTGATTAGGGTAGAGGTAGGAAACTCAGCATAGTCTGGGGCACTTGCCCAGCAAGCAGTGCAATGGGGCATGGTTTTCCTGCAGGTGCCCTACTGTACCTGCTAGAGACACATGGTTGTGGTGGACACCCCAGGCATCTGGCAAGGCCCAGCCAGCATTTTTCTATGCCATCAAATCAAGTAGCTGCATTGAATTACCAGAACTACTGCTTTATGCCAGAATCTTTCTATGCCTGGTCTTCATAGTTCCTGGGGCTGCCATTGTATTTGGCATCTGGGGTCATTTCAGATGGGCAATGCAATTCCCCATTGGCCCCCACCCTGATCCTCTAGGATGATGCAGGTCTGCCAGGAGCCGCATCAGAGCAGGTGGGCACTGGCACAGGCCTTGGACCTCCTCAGTCTTTTGGACTGTCATCAGGGAGTGTTTGTGTGTGATCAACTGACTCTCATCCTCCATCTCCAGCGACTGCAATTACAGCTTAGACAGAGAGCTCTCTTGCAGACCTCTATGTTGTGCTCACTTCAGTTGTGGCAATGGGAATCACTTGACCTGCCTGTGGAGCTCACAGGAGTTTTACGAATCCCACTTAATGCCAGGGACTTCTAGACCACCATGAGATGCCCAGACTGAAACATCTGAGTGGATCCCTGAACCATGTCTCAAGGAGCTCCCTCTTGTTCTAACTAGGTCAGAGATGAGAATCGGGTGTTCCACAGGAACACATTTTCGTCTATCATATGTAGTCATGCTCTGATGAACAGACTTGCAATGTTGGAAATAGTCACTCTCCACTCAATGGGAAGAGACAACAGGTGATTACTTCACTCTATTCCAGTGAACATTCCCCAGGAGGAGGGGGCACAAGGGACAGAGAAATTGGTGAGTTCAGCTGGGCCTCTGCTCCTGAGCGGGGCCAGGCTCCTGGGACGGAGGCAGCTCGTGGCAGCCTGGCAGCACTGCCCAGAGACAGCCGAGTGCAGGAGCAGCTCCTGTGCCAAGAGCAGCAGGGCTGCGGGCACTGCCTGCTGCTGCGGACAGCAGAGGAGAGAAGGCAGCGAGAGGGGAACGGCAGGGTGGAGTGGGAGCACACAGGAGACCTCCACAGCTCTTGACATGGTGAGTTTGTGCTTACAGGACAATGCTACGGAGCTTCTTGAAGGGGAAATAAGAACCCATCACACCCCACGGCTGGCAGCATTTTTCTCTTCTTTATCCTGGTTTTTGCAGTGCAGAGGGAGAGCAGCTGCTTGAGAGCAGGGATTCTCTAACATACCACCTATGAGCAGGGCATTCTGCTGCCTTCCCCAACAGAAACAGCAGTGATGTGAGGCTGGGGTGTGCAGACAGGGTGAGAGGTCTGCACTTCAGAGCAGGGTCCCTGCACCCAAAGGTGCCGTGTGCCCGCAGCAGTGACTGTGTCGCCTGTGAAGGTCAGCGCTCAGCCTGCCCAGGGAGCTCCCCACAGGACCGAGGGGAGAAGTTCTGGGTGGGAGGATTATCCCCTACCAGGACAGGCTCCTTCTCCTGCTGGGTGGGTGCTGCAGGGGTCAGGTCTGCTCACAGGTCTAGCTGTGAGCACATTTCAGGGGGCACTTTGCAAAAGGAAAGGCAGGGCAGGCATTTCCTGAACGAGAAGCCAGTGAGATGGTGCTTAGAATTTCCTTCCACTTGGTAAGAGGAAAATGGAAATGAAATGGTCAGATTTGGAGAAGAGGCTGAGACTCATTAAGAGATTCAAGGAGCAGCCAAAGAGTCTGCCAGGGACATCTGAATGTCCCCTCAGCCATCCCTTAGTTCATAGGCAGCACCAGCTTCTCCTGGGCTGCTGCATCAGGGTCTATCTGAGCTACTCCTTACAACCTGTAAACATGGGGGTGCCCCTGGACAGTGTCCTGCTCCTGGGAGGTTTCTGCAGGTAGAACTGGGCTCACTTGTGAGTGTCGTTGTCCTTCATCTGAGTGAGGTGCAAGTACACGACAGTGAGGGGCAAGGCTCAGTGATGAAGTAGGTCCTGTGACAAAGTCCTAACAAGGATTTTTTTTTTTTTCCTTTTGGGATGCACAAGGGTTTATGCTGAGAACGATTGAAGCGCCAAAAATTTCTGCTCTATCAAATAATGTTCCCACAGTGAGTAGGCACCTTTGTGTGTTTGTGTGTGCACCATCATATACATTATTTATACGCATGCTTATATATCAACAGACTCCTCCACTTATCCTTCTGCAGAGACGAATTGATTTCTAAATGTCCAAGAGCCCTGCCATAGAAGGGGTGGACATCGTCTAATGCAGGTTGTGTGCATCAAAGCTACTCCTTCTCTCTGCAGTGCCTGGAATAAGGGTGCAGGGTGCAGGGTTAAAGGAGGCATGAGGACAAGGTCTATCTCTAGACATCTCGACATGTAGAAAGGGTAAGGTCTATCCTTGTTTCCTTTTGACTGTTTTTCTCCCTTGTTGGAGTAAGATCTGGTGTGGCAGACTCAGATACAAATATCTCTGTTGAGGAGGGCAAGAGTGATGGGGGTGAATCCCTCACAGAGCTCTTCTCCTTCAGATACAACTGGTGTGAGGGCTGTATTCAGCTCTCGTGCTGGTGAATGGAGAATATTCCCACTTGGTCTCTGGACTAAGTCCATTCCAAGCAATGCAATATGCCATTCCAAGGTTTCTCCACAAATACCAGTCAAAGACTAGTGCATCTATTTCCATCTGCAGCAAAGCAGAAACAACTGCTCCGGAGCTATGGGCAGGAGTCCCTGCTGAGCTTGGCACACTCAGCCAGTTCAAAGTGGAGCACCAGAAAGGGAGCTGAAATAAGGGCAAGAGGAAATGTGGGGAGTTCCTTGAGAAACTGAAATGGTTTGGCTCAGAAAAGCCTGCCTTAACTTTTGACTTTCTTTCCTTCCTTGGATAGGACTCCTGTGCCCCTAAGGAACTAATGTCCAACAGGAGCTCCCTCAACGAGTTCCTCCTCCTGGCATTCTCAGACAGGCGGGAGCTGCAGCTCTTGCACTTCTCGCTCTTCCTGGCCATCTACCTGGCTGCCCTCCTGGCCAACGGCCTCATCATCACAGCCGTAGCCTGCGACCACCGCCTCCACACCCCCATGTACTTCTTCCTCCTCAGCCTCTCCCTCCTTGACCTTGGCTCCATCTCCACCACTGTCCCCAAATCCATGAGCATTTCCCTTTGGAACAACAGGACCATTTCCTACTCAGGATTTGCTGCCCAGATCTTCCTGGTAGCATTCTTGATTTCAGCAGAGTATTCTCTCCTCACAGTCATGGCCTATGACCGCTACGTTGCCATCTGCAGATCCCTGCACTATGGGACCCTCATGGACAGCAGAGCTTGTATTAAAATGGCAGCAGCTGCCTGGGCCAGTGGCTTTCTTCTTGCTCTCCTGCACACTGGGAACACATTTTCCCTACCCCTCTGCCAAGGCAAAATGGTGGAGCAGTTCTTCTGTGAGATCCCCCAGATTCTCAAGCTCTCCTGCTCAGACTCCTACCTCAGAGAAGCTGGGCTTCTTGCGATTAGTATCTCTTTAGGCTTTGGGTGTTTCACTTTCATTGTGGTGTCCTATGTGCAGATCTTCAGAGCTGTGCTGAGGATCCCGTCAGAGCAGGGCCGGCACAAAGCCTTTTCCATGTGTCTCCCACACCTGGCCGTGGTGTCCTTGTTTCTCAGCACTAGCATGTTTGCCTACCTGAAGCCCCCCTCCATTTCCTCCCGATTTCTGGATCTGGTTGTGTCCATTCTGTACTTGCTGGTGCCTCCAATACTGAACCCCCTCATCTACAGCCTAAGGAATGAGGAGCTCAAGAATGCCCTAAGGAAACTCATCCAGTGGGTCTAGTGCCAGCAACAAGATCTGTGCTAGGGGATTTGGCATTAAGGATAAGTGTTGTTCATTTATTTCTTGCTTGCTTTTTTTCTCTTATATTCCAATAAAGGAAAAATATATAGTCTGGTTCATGCTATTTCTCTGCAGGAAAGTCTCATTTGAATCTGCCACAGGGACCATGTTGAAGCAGGACGCCAGGCCTCCCCCTTCACCAGCAAAGAGAGGGGAAACTCTGAGCCCCACTAAGCAACCTCCGATGTCTCCCATGCACTGAGGAGAGTTTCCCTGTGCAGTGTCTCTTCCAGCACTGACTCCAAGGGAGAACAGGGGCTCAGAGTCAGGCTCACATGAGTACAGACAGGGTGAGACCATGGCTCCTGTGTCCTTTAGGAGAACTCAGCTCCCCTAGCCACAATCAGGGGGCAATTTTTCCTGCTCTCCTGTGGAGGTCATAGTCATGTGTTGCCCTACACTGGTCATTGCAAACACTCTGGGGTCGTGTGTCACCAGTATTGGTGGTGGCAGTCCCAGCCAAACTGGGTCTGCTTCTCTCTCTGACCACCGTGGACCATAGTCCCACAGCTGCTCACTCTGCAAGGCAGCACCACCAGAACAGGGCAGGTGCAAAAACAGCCCAGCCAGCAATGGGGACACTGATCTGGGAAAAGGCTCTGTGGGGAGCAGAGATGTCCCAGGAAAGAGGCAGGGTAACAGCCTGAGATAGAAAATGCAAAGGAGAGCCAGGTTTCTGTGTACCTTCAAGGAAATGCTCTGTTTTGGTGTGGCCAACTTTGAATAAATTGACTACACTCCTGTCAAAGCAACGTTTTAAGGAAGTGTCTAGAGTATCTTCAATGCAATCATTGAAAAAAAGAAAGTCCTACTTTCCAAAATTTCTCACAGCTTTTGCCATTGCCATTTACTCTTTTCTGCTGTCTCGTGTATCTTAAGCATCACAGTGTAAGAAACCCTGCTGGGGACTTTAAAAACAGAGATCCTCCCTTGGTACCTCTGGGAGGAAGGCTGTCCTGTCACCGCAGAAATAAGATTTGAGGCTCCCCAAAACATACTGACCTGTGGCCACACTTTGTGCTGTTTCAGCCCCCATGAATTTGATCCTGTCTTGGACCACCCTGAAGCCCTAAATTCCCTCACTGGACTGCCTGGAGAAGAGATGTGACAGTGCAGGAGTGCAGAAGTGTCCTCTCCAGGGCTCTCTTTGAGACATTTTTCAGTCTTTGGCATCATCTGGAGATATTCCTGAAGGATTATCAGCAGGTTTTGGGAAATATCTGGGGGGAAATGAGGTGACTGCTTTCCAGGACATGAAGAGACATCTCCCTGCTCCTCCTGGCTCTGGGATGTGGCTCCAAAGGGCAACACTGGGGAGCACATGAGCAGTGCCCAACAGAGCCTGGGCCACACAGGGAAGGGAGGGCACCACTCTGGCACCAGGGAGACCTCCTTGTGATGACGCACATCTCACTGTGACCTCAGATCGTGTCACTGGGAGCTCAGCAGGTCACTGCCATGGAGATAGAAGAGCTAGGCAGGGAGGAGAGACGTGTCCTTGCACATGCTGCAAAGCGGTGGCCTCCCTTCATATCTGTGCTATCACACAACTCTCCTCTGGCCTAACCCTAATCCTAATCCACAACCCTAAAACCCTAACCCCTAACCTGTTTCTAACCTAAGCACAAACCTAAAACCCCAACTAACCATAACACCCTAACCCCAAAACCCTAAGACTAAACTCTCCAAACCCTAAACCCCCAAACGCTAACCCCAAACCTTCTTACCCTCTCACCCTCTAACACTAAGCACTCTAATCCTAACCCCACCTCTAACCCGTAACCCTCTAACAGTCAACCCGAAACTCTCTAACCCTAACCCAAACCCCTAATCCTCTAACCATCACCCTAAACCCTCTAACCCTTAATCCTCTAGCCCTAAATCTTCAAACACTAAATTCTCAAACCCTCTAACCCCTAACCCTCTAACCCTAACAAGCTCACCCCCCAACCCCCCAACCCTGACCCATAACCTTCTAACCCTAAACCCTCTAACCCTAATCCTAAACTCTCTAACACTAACCCCCAACCCTCTAACACTAAAACATCTAGCCCTAAACCGTCTACCCTAAACCCTCTAACTCTAAACCCTCTAACTCTCTAACTGTAAACTCTAAACCCTCTAAAACTAACCCCTAACTCTCTCTCTTACTCTATAACCTCTATCCCCTCTAACCCTAACCCTAAACCCTCTAACCCTGAACTCTCTAACCCTCAACTCTTTAACCTTCTAACAGGAAACCCTAAACCCTCTAACTCTAACCCCTAACTCTCTAACCCTAAACCCTCTAACCCTGACCCTAAACCCTAAACCCGCAAACTCTAACTTGCTAACCCTAAACACCCTAGTCCTAAACCCTCTAACCCTAAACTCTCAAACCTTTCAAACTTCTAACTCTACCCCCAAACACTCTTCCCTAAACCCTCCCACTCTCTACAGCTAACCCTCCTTCCCTCTAACCCTAACCCTAAGACCTCTAACCCTCTCACCCTAAAACTTCTAATACTAAACCCTCTAACCCTCTAAGTCTAAGTCTGTAACCGTAACTCTAAACCCTCTGACCCTAAACACTAACCCTTCTAACCCATAACCTTAATCCTTAAGGCCTCTAACCCATAACCCTAACCCCTGTAACCCTAATCCTAAACTCTCTAACCCTAACGCTAAACCCTAAGACTCTAACCCTGCCCCTAATCTCTCTAACCCTCTACCTTTAAACACCCTAAACCACTAACCCTCAATCCTCTAACCCCCTTAACCCTAAACCCTCTTAACCCTCTACTACAACTCCTCTACCCCTAAACCCTATAACCCACTAACCCTAACACTCTAAGCTAACAAAACCCGCTATCACTGTAAGCCCTAAACCACTGACCCCGTAACCTCCTAACTCTAACCGCCTAATGCCCTAAACCTAACTCTTAAACCTAAACCCTCAGCCCCCTTAACTATCAAACCCTCTTAACCTTCCAACAGTAAACCCTAAACCTTCTAACCCTAACCCTGAACCCTAACTCTCTAACCCTAAACCTAAGCCTAATCATTCTACCCCAAACCTAAACTCTAAACCTTCCATACCCAATCTCTCCAACCCTCTAACCCAAACCTTAAACCCTAAGCAGTCTAGCCCTCTAACCCTAAACTCTCTAACACTCTAACCCTAAACCCTCTAACCTTCTAACCATCTATGCCCAATGCCTACACCCTCTAACATCTACACCCTCTAACCCTAATCCCTAACCCTCTAACTCTAAACTGTCTAAACCAACCCCCACCCCCTAAACCTTCTAACACTCTAACCTTAAGCCCTAACCCTAAATACCCTAATCCTCTAACCCCAACCCTTTTACCACAACCTTATAACCCTACAGCCTCTAATCATAAATGATAAACAAACTAAACGTAACCCTACACCCTAACCATCTAACCCTACCCTCTAACCATAGCCGTAAACCCTAAATATCTAACCCCAAACCCTAACTCCTCTAACCCACTAACCCTAATCCCTCTAACCCATAACCCTAAATATTTAGCCCTCTAAACCAAAAGCCTAAATCTTAACCCCTCTAACCTCTCTAACCCTAATGCTAAACACCCTAACACTAACACTAAACCCTAACATTCCAACCCTAACATTAAACCCCCTAACCCATTACCCTTAAACACCCTCAGCCCTCTGACCTCCTCATCCCTCAAACCCCCTCAGGCCTCTTACCCCCCAGTCCTAACCCTTACCCCTAACCCCTTCACCTTCTACCCCCCTTCACCCTCTACCCCCCTTCACCCTCTACCCTCCTTCACTCTCCAATCCTCTACCCCTAAACACCTAACCATCTAACCCTAAACCCCTAACCCCCTAACCCTCTAAACTGACTCCTTAACTCCCTAAACATAACCTTTACGTGGAACTGCTAACCCCTAAACCCTCTAACCCCCCATATCCTCTAACCCCCTAAACCCTAGATATCTAACCCTAAACCCTACCCCTCTAACTCTAAACCCTTTAACCCTAACCCCACCCATAAACCCTAACCCTCTAACAGTAAACCCTAAACTCTCTAACCCTCTAATCAACACCCTAACCCTCAATCCCCTATCCCCCTAATCCTCTAACCCCCGACCTCCTAAACCTCTAATACTAAACCTAACCCCTCTAACCTTAATCCTTCAAACTCATAATCCTAAACCCTAACCCTGCTAACCCCTAAACCCTCATCCCCCTAATCCTCCAACTCTAAACCCTTAGCTCGCTAGCCCTCCAACTTTAAACCCTAACCCCTCTAACGCTAACCATAAACCCTCTAACCCTAATGCTAAACCGTAACACTCTAAACCTAATGCTAAATCATCTAAACCCTAAAAGAACCAACCTGCTAACCGTCAGCCCTCTAACCCCCTCAGCCCTCTAACCCCCTTAGCCCTCTAACTCTAATGCCCTAATCCCCTAAACATAACCTTTACCACTAACCCATAAACTCTCTAACCATCTTAACCATAAACTCCTTAACTCTAAACCCCCTTAATCCTCTACACCTAAACCCTAAACATCAAACCTTAAACACTCTAACCCTAATCCCTAACCCTCTAATCCTAAACCCCAACCCCTCTAACCCTAGACCCTCTAACTCCCTTAATCCTAAACCTCCTTAACCACCTAACTGCTAAAACCCCTCTACCTAAACCCTAAACATTTAACCTGAAACCCTAACATTCTAGCACTAACCATAAATCCTAACTAGCCCTAACCCCTAACCATAACCTCAAACCCTCTAACACAAAAAACTCTAACCCTTAACCTCTAAAACTTCTAAACCTCTACCTCTAAACCCTAAACATCTCACCCTCGAGCCCTAAACCCTCTAGCCCAAAACACCAAGCCCCTCTACCCCAGCGTCTCTTCCCCAATGCCTCTACCCGTCTAATCCTAAACCAAAATCCTCTGCCCCTAAAGCCTAAAAACTAAAGCCTCTAAACTTAGCCCTAAACCCCCTAACCCTCTATCACCCTAACCTCCAAAATCTAACCCTTACTCCTAACTCCTAAGAGCTCTAACACTTAACTCTAAACATCCTTCACCCTAAATCCCCTTCAACCACTTAACTCTAAACCCCTAAACATCTAACCTGAAACCTTAACCCGAAACCCGAAACCTTAAACCCTCTAATCCCAATCCCACTAACTCTCTAACCCCTTTACCCTCTAAACCCCTAACCGTTTTACCAAAACCTTCTAACCCTACAACCTCTAACCCTAAACTCTAAATACACTAACTTTAACCCCACACTCTAACCATCTAACCCTACCCTCTAAGCATAACCCTAAACTCTAAACATCTAACCCTAAATCCTAAACCCTCTAACCCTAATCCCTCTAACCCATTACCCTAAACATTAATCCCTCTAACCCGTAACCCTAAACCCTAATCCTAACACCCCTGACCCTAACACTAAACTCTAACCCCCTAACCCTAGCACTAAACCTGCTAACCCTCTATGCTTAAACCCCTTAACCTGCTAACCCTCACACCTCTAACCCTCTCGGCTCTCTAACCTCCTCAGACCTCTAACCCCCTCATCCTAATCCTTCACCCTCTACCCTCCTTCACCCTCTACCCTCCTTCACCCTCTGACTCTCTACGCCTGAACATCTAACCCTAAACCCTCTCACTCTCTAATCCTAAACCCCTAAGCCCCTAACCTTTAACCCTAAATCCCTAACACTCTAACCCTAACCCCCTACCCCTCTAAACCTAACCTGTACTCAGAACCCCTAAACCCTCTGACCCTAAACCCTCTAAGCCTAACCCCTAAATCCTAACCCATAACCCCTAAACCCCCTAACTCGCAACCCCTTAATCCTCTATTGCTAACCCTAACCCCTCTAAACCCCTCTAACCTTAATCCTTCAAATCCATAACTCTAAACCCTAAACCCTCTAGCCTCTCTAAACCCTAAACACTCATCTAACCCTCCAACTTTAAAGCCCTCAAGACCCCTAACTTTAAAACCTAACTTCTCTAACCCTAATCATAAACCCTCTAACCCGAATGCTAAACCCTAACACTCTAACCCTAAGACTAAATCCTCTATCTACCCTTAAAAATCCAACCCACTAACCCTGTCATCTAACCCCCTCAGCCCTCTAACCTCCTTAGCCCTCTGACTTTAACTCCCTAATCCCCTAATCCTAACCCTGACCACTAACCCCTAAACTCTCTAAGCATCTTAAGCCTAACCCCTTTAACATTCTAACCCACTTAACCCTCTCCACCTAAACCCTAACCCTGCAACCCAAAAGCCTAAACCCTCGAACTCCCTTAACCCTCTAATCCCCTTAACCCTCTAAACCTAAACCCCTAACAGTAAACATCTAATCCAAAATCCTAACCAACACTAACCATAAATCCTAAACTCACTAGCCCTAACTCCTAACCATAACCTCAAACCCTCTAACACTAAAACCTTCCACCCCAATCCCCTAAAACTTCTAAACCCCTACCTCTAAACCCTAAACATCTAACCTAAACCATAAACTCTCTAGACTTCTACCCCCTTCACCCTCTAACCCTCTACCCCTAAATGTCTAACCCTATACCCTCTAGCCTTAAACCCTCTAGCCCTAAACCCCTAGCCCCTCTACCCCTAACACATCTACCCCTCTAATCCTAACCCTAAACCCTCTACCCCTAAAACCTAAACACTCTAAACGTAATAGTAAGCCCTCTAACCCTCTATCCACCGACCTCCTAAAACTAAGCTTTATTCCTAATCCCTAAGACCTCTAACCTTTATCCCTAAACCCCCTTCACCCTAAACCCCCGTCACCCTAAACCCCCTTCACCCCCTTAAGCCTCTACCCCTGAATATCTGACCCGAAACCCTAACCCAAAACCCTCTAACCCTAAATCCTCTAACCATAGCCCTCTTAAACCTTTAAACCACCTAACCCCCAAGCCTAACCCCACCCTTTAACCCCAAACCCTCTAACCCTAACCCCAAACCCTCTAACCCTTTGCCTTCTAATCCTTAACCCTAAACCCCCTAACCTCTATTTCTAACCCTAAACCCTCTAGCCCTGTAACACCCCTAACCCTAAATCCTTACCCCTCTAACCTCTCTAACCTCTATAACTCCCCTAAAGCCTCTAACCTAAAACCTTACCTATAAACTGTCTAACCCCCTAAACCATCTAACCCCTCTGATGCTCTAACCCTAAATAATATAACACTAAATCCTAACCATCTAACTGTAACCCCAAACCCTCTAGTCTAACCCCTCAACCCTCTAACACTAACCCTAACGCCTCTAATGCCCTAAACCTAACTCCTAGGCCCCCCAGCTCTAAACCCTTACCCCTAAACCATCTAGCCCCCTTAACCCCAACCCC
This sequence comes from Tinamus guttatus, assembly GCF_059628265.1. Classification (NCBI taxonomy): domain Eukaryota; kingdom Metazoa; phylum Chordata; class Aves; order Tinamiformes; family Tinamidae; genus Tinamus; species Tinamus guttatus. Next base: position 65,997 of record NW_028288837.1, read on the forward strand.
CTTAGTCCTAACCTCCTTAACCCTCTAGCCCTAACCCCCTTAATCCTCTAACATTAACCCTAACATTTAGCGTTAATTAGAGGGTTCCTTTACCCTAACCCCAACTAACCCTAAACATTTAACTCCTTGAACCCTACAAAACTCTAATCCTAAGCAATCTAATGCTAAATCCTAACCATCTAACTGTAACCCTAACCCCTCTAACCCTAACTCCTCTGACCATCTAATACCAACCCTAACACCACTAATCCCACTAACCCATAGCCCTAAACCCTAAACCCTCTAAACAATAACCCTAAACCCTTAGCCCTCTACCCCTCTAATGTTAAACCCTAACCCCTCTAACCCTAATGCTAAACTCGCTAACCCTAACACTAAACCCTAACACTAAACCCTCTAAACCTCTAACCCCCCAGCTCCCTAACCCCCTAAACCTAACCCTCACCTGAACCCCTAAAGCCCTCTATCTCTAAAACCCTAAATCCTAAACCCTCTAACCTTATCCCTAAAATCCTAAACCCTAACCCTCTACCCCTAAAACCTCTGAACCTCTACCCCCTAAAACCTAAACATCTAACCCTAAACCCTAAACACTCTTACCCTAAACCCTCTAAACCTAAGCCCACTCCAATCCTCTATCAGTGAACACTAAACTCTCTCACCTTACCCCTAAACCCTCTAACCCTAACCCCAAACCCCCTAACCCTCTACCCCTAAACTCTAAACATCTAACCCTAAACAATCAAACCCTCTAAACCTCTAACTCCACTTCTAACCCCCTAACTCTAACTCCAAACCCTCTAACCTCTTAGAAGTTACATTGATATATTTTTCTACGCTGCAAATGACTCTTACTGCATGCACACACACAACACTGTCTGCCAGAAAGTCCTAAACCACCACAGCAGTGCTGCTTGGATGCTCTGGGCAAGCCCGAACACCTCTGACCGTGGCAAAAAGGGGTCACCCAAGCCCAAAAGACTGATGCAAAAGATACCAGCAATAAAGAGCCTAGGCCTTGACAAGATGGGAAACAAATGGTGAGGTCAATAAATTTCAAGGCAAAGCGGGGGCAACACAAGGCAAAGCAGGGGAATGACACAACCCTCGGCACCCATATGCACAAAGCAGAATGTCATTGAGAAAACCCACTGACCACAACACTCTCCTTCCAACAACTCCCTAGCTCACCCTTATTAATGGGGCATGACCTTTGCTTCCTCTATCTCTCTTTTGGGGCCCCTGGGAATTCTGCTCTATATTTGAAAAATCAATGCAAATTGCCACTGTCCCAACTGACTGATGCCTGCCCCCCACACTGAATATACCACACATGAATATATCAAGTCGATTACACATACCCTGACCAACCACCACTCCAGGCCATCTCTGCCACACTCACTCTACTACAACCAACTCCCACATGCAAGGCAGCTCCAGCCCCAAACTGAAAGGCACACACACAAACAATGGCATGCTAACTGAGGAAAATCCTCTGCAAAAAGAAGCGCTACTGCACAGAAGATACTTTATGTTCCAGAAAAGAAAAAACACGAATGACCTCAAGACCTGTGCAAAACAGTGCGCAGACACAACACACAGCTTAGAAACACAGGCTGGAGCTGCCTGCCCTAGCGCTCCCGCACATTCTCCTGTGCAACACCCAAAACACCTGCCTCGCACATCCTTCATCCACAAGAGGCATCCACACTAGACAGTCTGTCAGCTGAGACACACACTGAAACCACCAACTCAAGCCACACACCCAAGCCACCCCAACACTTCCTACATCGCCACTTGGCTTTTGCAGTGTGCAGGGTCAGCACAGGACTTCAGTTTGCAGATGCACTTTAAAAGACTGTTTTGGATTGTGTTTTTCTCGACATTGTTGCCAAACCATTTAAGACATCTTGACCTCGGCATCCTGTCTCTGGGAAGACTGTGATATCAGCTCGAGGTGTTTTGTCTCCATACAATTTACGACTTCTTGGCCTTGGCATCCTGTCTCTGGGAGGATCAGCTCAAGACCCAAATAATGCTCAGCAGTGCCTACTGAGTGGTGCTTACACTTGAGTTGGGTAAAGAGGAGCACCAGAGCACACGGCATGTACGAAAGTGGGTGAACTCTTCAGGAACTGGGACATAAAAGGACTGCATATCCCCACCACCACACACACATACATGTGTGGCTTCTTTTCCTGAACTCTCCTTCAAGAGATCATCACCTACGTTGAGGTGGAGCCAACGAAGTTGAGCTGGACTGGTGGTGGTGGGAACTAATCTTGCTGCATCTCTCCCGCTTGCTTGTTCATCTTTCTTTTTCCCTCCTTCTTCTCTCTGTCCTACTGTGGTTATGAGAATAAAGTTTACAAGGTTGTATGGCATTTGATCCCATTTGTGTCTTAATCTCACTCTTGGGATCGTATCGAAATCTCCCCCGACAGTGGATCAGGACACTGAGATGCCTGCCATGCAGGGCTGTGCACATGTCACATTGCTGTGATTTACGCTCTAGTATAGCCTGTGGTTATACCTGCAGAGACAGGTCGCCCTCCTCATGGTGGGATCCTCTGTCTGCTCAGCTGCATGGGCCTGTAGGCTCCATTGAAACATCTGACCAAGACGGGCTCAGCTGCTCTAAATGCACATATGTGGTTCCATTTCAGGTGGCCAAGGATACCCTCCTCGCCCCTATGGCTACCAGCTGATGCTTGGGAAGGATGTGCATCTCTCGGCCTTGTTCCAAGAGAACTTGCAGACCCTTGCATGTGCCTTGGACCATCCCTGGCACCTCAGGCATCACAATGTGTCATTATCCAAGCAGCCAACTCCTACCTTCTATCTCTACTGATTAGGGACAAGGGTTTCATAAGGGACGTCCATGCAGATTCCGCTTTCACACTCACCTACACTTAGACAAAAGTAATCCCATGTCCTGTGGGTCTCTGGTGTGCATAGGAGGGACATGAACGCCCCTCTAGCCTGAAAGCTTCTGGAATGTCATGGCTCCTGTCTGCACCCTATCGTGGTCAGTCCTGCTCTGCAGGACTTGATTTGGCCTCAGAAGAGAGTGTGTGCAGACAGAAGATGAGCCATGGCAGAGTGTGTGGGCTGACACCAGGGTAGAAGCTAGGTCAGATGGAATGAGACGATAAGCTCAAGCTGCTCCTTTCCACCTTCAGGCAGGAGGTGACAAACCTAGGGGTGCTCCTGAGAGTGACACAAGAGAGGGAACACTGGGAGCTGCAGAGCTTGGCACCTACCATCTGCTTTGGGTCTGGGACACCTGGCAGGTGGTGCCGCTGGCTGAGGCCCCTGAGAGACCCCCCAGCCCCACTAGCAGCCCTGAGTCCCCTTCCACAATGACAGGAGCTTCTGGAGCGTCCTGGCTCCCATCTACACCCCATTCCTGCCCTGACCCAGCTCTGCTGCCCTGCACGTGGCCCCTGTGCAGGCACCGTCCAGCACCCGGTGTGAGCAGAGGCAGGGAAACATCTGCTCAGCAGGGTTCCCATGAGAGCCTTCAGTGCCCCTTCCCCTAGCACTGCCTGCCCAGCGGCCTCCCACCAGCCCCCAGCCCCTGTGCACTCCTGCTCCTGTCCCCCTGGGCTGGGCAGAAGGCCGTGCTGAGGGCTCTGCTGGGCTCTGGGCCCACAGAGAGTCCAGGCGGGGCGGCCATTCCCCCCACACAGGTGCTGTGCCCGGCAGGCACATGGAGCTGGGCACATCCAAACAGGAGCCCTCCCGGGACCATGGGGAATGGGCAGTGCTGCGAATGGCTGCTGTGAGGGGCTAGGGCAGGGGCTGGGAGGAGTTTCTGAGGCCGGTTGCACCTCTCTGTTCCTTCCAAAACAATAGAAAAGTAGTCTGGGCTCCATCTTTCTTCTGACAGACCCTACTTGAAGGTCCATATGGCAGCAGGATGGTCTACTTTCCCAGTAGACAGTCCCAGCACCATCTCTGAATGCTCCCTGCCACCCTGCAGAGGAGCCAGGAAGGGGCTCGTCCTCCCAGAGCTCACAGCTGCACACACAGTCCTCCATCTCGGCATGGACCTTCTCGGAATGTGACCTCTGGAGCAAGGGACAGCAGGCAGAGTGCGGGAGATTGTCTCAAGGACGTGTGCTGGGGGCAGGTCCTCAGAGACAGCAGCAAAGTGATGTGTCTCCTGGGTCCTGCTTCCTTCAGTGCAGGTCTCTGAAAGGGGTCTCAGCCTTATATTTGGTGCCACCCTTCAGGAGGGTTGATGCCCCTATGAGCTAAGAGGATGGACAGCATTGATCCTTCTTCATCTGCTTCCCAGGCCATGGGGTGGGCCAGCACAGCAGGGTTGTCTGGCTCTCATACCCACACCCTGAGTATTGTCTTGGAGCTTGCTGTAGTGCACCAGTATCGTCTTGGAGTCAATGTCAGCATTTTTCTCTCCAAGACCCCTTCACATTCAGTTCCCCTTCCTTGTCATTTCAGACAATCCCTCCTCTGATTCCGTTGCCTGTTCCCACCATTCCCTTCCCTGTTCTCCCCACAAGATCCTGAACTCACGGTGCTGCTTCACAGAGCAAATGGGCAGTTGAGCACACAGGGATCAGGAGGTGCCTCCATTGTTGCTGTTCTGCTCAGGGAGGGAAGCAGACTCAACCAAAGGGGGTTTGTGGCCCTGATTCCCCCCAGGAGTCTGAGGATGTGTCAGGTGCTGGGAGGAACTACAGACATTTCTGAGGGTACTGGCTGTGTCCAGGTGCACCTCTAGATCCTGAGGTCTGCCTTGCCCCCCAAATACCTGCGTTTAATGTATTACCTTTAGGTGCCTCCACCTTGGAGGACCTCTCCCCTTGTGAGGCTCAGCTCCCTGCTCTCCTTGTATCTTCAGCTTCCCCTCCAAAAAGACAGGAATCTGACACTGTGCTTTAATATGTGGCACAGCTCTGGCCATGTAAATGCAGCATCATTCAACCTCTACACTATTCCTGGACACTGATAAGTGCTTCTCAAAGCCACCCCTTGATCTCTAGAGACCGTTACAAGATGATGAGTTTTTGATGCTGAACCCATGGAGCAAGCAGCTCAGAAGGCCCTTCTGGTGTGCGGTTTCTTGGGCTTATTATTGACACCAGCTTTAAAGGAAGTGAAGCCTTCAGGCAGCGCACTGGGCAGAACCTTTTCTATTACAAAGGAGCCAGTCAGGGAGCCTGTCCTGATCCAGCATTCGACACAATTTAATGGACTAGGTGAGACAGAGCAGTCTCAGAACAAATACCACGAATCCAAGAACTTGTGTAATAACATGTTAACCATTATTACTACTAATGAAAGACACAATAAAAATAACATGAAGAAACAGTGCTCAATCTGGTTGGGATACAGAAAGAGTAATTATGGAGAGAAATGGCAATTTTACCACTGCTTAAAAAGGTCCATGAAATCACTTTCCTCAAGGCATCCTTGAGCTCCTTATTCCTCATGCTGTAGATGAGGGGGTTCACTGCTGGAGGCACCACCGAGTACAGAACAGCCAGCACCAGATCCAGAGATGGGGAGGCGATGGAGGGAGGCTTCAGGTAGACAAACAGACCAGTGCTGACAAACAAGGACACCACAGCCAGGTGCGGGAGGCACATGGAAAAGGCTTTGTGCTGGCCCTGCTCAGAGGGGATCCTCAGCACAGCAGTGAAGATCTGCACATAGGACACCACAATGAAAGTGAAACACCCAAAGAATAAACAGGCAATAACAACAAGAAGCCCAACTTCCCTGAGGGAGGAGTCTGAGCAGGAGAGCTTGAGGATCTGGGGGATCTCACAGAAGAACTGCTCCACCACATTGCCTTGGCAGAGTGGAAGGGAAAATGTGTTCCCAGTCTGCACAAGAGCATGGAGAAAGCCACCGGCCCAGGCAGCTGCTGCCATTTTGACACAAGCTCTGCTGCCCAGGAGAGTCCCATAGTGCAGGGGTCTGCAGATGGCGACGTAGCGGTCATAGGCCATGACTGTGAGGAGGGAAAACTCTGCTGAAAACAAGAATGCTACCAGGAAGACCTGGGCAGCACATCCTGAGTAGGCAATGGTCCTGTTGTTCCAAAGGGAAATGTGCATGGACTTGGGGACAGTGGTGGAGATGGAGCCAAGGTCGAGGAGGGAGAGGTTGAGGAGGAAGAAGTACATGGGGGTGTGGAGGCGGTGGTCGCAGGCTACGGCTGTGATGATGAGGCCGTTGGCCAGGACGGCAGCCAGGTAGATGGCCAGGAAGAGCGAGAAGTGCAAGAGCTGCAGCTCCCGTGTGTCTGCGAATGCCAGGAGGAGGAACTCGTTGAAGGATCTGCTGTTGGACATTTTGCTCCTTCATGTCATGGGCAACAGTCCAAGGAGGAAAAGACAGTAAGAAGTTAAGTTTCTGCAAAACCTTTTCCCTTTTTCACAAACACACACACAGACACACATATCCCTCCTCCACACATAAACATTCCTTTTATCCTTGGCAGGATCTTCATTTAGCTCCCTGTCTGAAGCTTCAGTTGTGAAAGGCAAAAGCACTCTGTGTCCTAGCACAGAGCCAACAGGTCTCCACATCAGTCCATTTCCCAGCTGCTTTAGGTATGCACCGCTCTCAGCTAAGGAACAATCTCAGCCACTGTGTGCACTTGCAAGGTGCAGATCTCCAAGCTTACCTCTGTTTCTCAGTCAGATGTCCTGAGAGCGATGGAGAGGCTCTAACAAAGTGCATGGCTCTGATGATGAGAAGAAGGGCTCTGCAATCTGGTGCTCATCCTGAGGGAGATTTGGACATGCAGTTTTTAGGCAAGGACACACAGTGATTATTTCAGCTGCCCACATACAGATCCCCCCCACCCACCAGCACCATTTCCATTTCCTTAGTTCCTCTGTGCCTTCTGCAGGGGACATTCAGCCAATGTAAATGTCCTACAGAAGACTTGTGACCCTTCGCAGGGCAGGGCACAGCCCAACACCACACCCCAACACAGGGTCCAGTGTCTTAAAGGTGGCATCTCCTGAAGGACAATCAGCTCAGTCCCTGTTCCTCTGCTGGGTGGCAGAGAAAAGACACAGGGCGCTTTCTCAGGGCGAAGCATCTGTGCTGCAAGGGCTGGCAGAGAACTTCTGCACTCCAGCCTTCCATGAGGTTTCTGGCAGCAGTTTCCTCTCACTCTCAAACCATCTCTCTGCTCTTTGGAGGTGTCCTTGCTGGGAGCTGTCCGTCTGTCCCTACACAGACCCCTTCCCACTCACTCGGCACTCAGCTCAGTCCCATAGAAAAATCCAAGTAGCAGGAAACTGCCTAGGGACGTCTCCCTCTATGCAGGTACTACAGAGTTGATCAAAGAATCTCCAGTGAGCCTGAAAAGGAGACACTGGTGCTGTCTGCAGACTGAGGAGTGGTGAAGTCACTTCCAAAACTACTCATCCTTCAGGGTGGTGGTGAAGATGCTGAGCCCTTGTTTAAACACGTCTGCAGCATTTCCATTTCCACCATGCAGGCAAAAGTCCTCTGGAAAAGTCTACTCTCAAAATGTCCTCATGATGAGCTGCAGCTATGGGCGGCCCTGACCTTCCAGCCTTTCAGCAGGAGAATGAACCTGCCCTGCCGGAGGTTCTCCTCTCACTCAGAGCTTCTCCCCACAGCCCAGTGGGGAGCTCCCCGGGCAGGCTGAGCACTGACCCATGCAGGTGGCAAGGCTCACTGTCCAGGGAACAGCGCAGCCCTGGGCACAGGGACACTGCTCTGAATTACAGCGCTGAGCAGACCTGGGCGCAGACCCTGGCTTCACATCCCTGCAGCCACCCCTGGCAGAAGAGAGCAGGATGCCCTGTCCCACTGTTGGGGTGACAGGAATGCTGCTCGGAAGCATCTCCCCCTGCTCTGCACAGGAGAAGGCAGGAGAGCAAGCCGTAAAAACCCCATCAGTAATGGCCTGGGCTGGGTTCAGAAGTCCCCTCCAGGAACCTCAGTAACATTGCCCTGCAGACAGAGACTCACCGTGACAAGGGCTGTGAAGGTTGCTCCCACAACAGCTCTGCTCTGTCCTCCCGCTCCACCCTGCTGTTCCCCTCTCGCTGCCTTCTCTCCTCTGCTGTCCGCAGCAGCAGGCAGTGCCCGCAGCCCTGCTGCTCTTGGCACAGGAGCTGCTCCTGCACTCGGCTGCCTCTGGGCAGTGCTGCCTGGCTGCCACAGCTACCTCTGTCCCTACTCAGGAGCAGAGGCCCAGCTGAACTCACCAATTTCTCTGTCCCTTGTGCCCCCTCCTCCTGGGAAATGTTCACTGCAATCAACTAAAATAATCACCTCCTTCCTTTAACTAAAGAGTGCAGTGAAATGTATTCCAACATTACAAATTCTTTCATCAGACAATGACTATGAAATTTGGAAATGTCCCACTGTGGAAGCCCCGAATCACATCTCTTAGCTAGGCAGGACACTGAGACTGGGACAAGAACGGAGTTCATTTAACCATGTTTTAGATGTTGGTTCAGATGAGTCAATCTGGGCATCTTATACTTATTTAGAAGCCCATGGACTGCAGAAGGATTCAGTTCCTTTCCCAAAACTCCACAAACATGGAGGTCACAAGATTCGCCTTGTCCAAGCTGAAGGTTGAACTACACCAATGTCTGCATGGGAGCTTGCTGTCTAAGCACCTGCTGTAAGCACCTCAGCTGGACAGTGGGAGTCAGTTACCTGGAGACACTTGGACAGAAGTGCTCCAAGGCATGAGTTAGCATCTATTGCTCTGATGGAACAAGTGTGATACCCAAATTCTTTTAGAGCATCAGATGGGGGCCAGATGCGGAACTTCCTTAGTTATCTGAAATGGCACTAGGTGCCCACTACTGGTAGTGAAGCTTGGACACATGAAGATGTTGAGAGTGCACATTGCTAATGTAATTCAGTGTAGGCACCTGATTCAGAGATATTGAAGCAGGACTGTGTCAGATGCCTGGAGTTTCTAGCACAACTACAAAGGAGGGATCTATAGGGAAAACTTTGCCTTTTGGGATGGATAGAGATCCTAGGTTTTGTCAGGTTTTCCTGTCTGCTATTAGACAGCTGAATTCCACCATTGCCTTTAGGGAAACTCCAAACAGTCTACATTCAGGTGTCCTCCTTGGTGACCTCCAACAGTGAGTGGCCTCATCTACAGCATGAGGAACAAGGAGCTCCAACCCTGTTAAAGCCAGGCTTCTTCTCCCTTCTCCAACAGAGAGGGGGGAACCTCAGAGCCCACTGCTCAAGCTCCCTAGGATGCCCCCTGTGCCGTGAGGAGAGTTTCCCCTTGCAGTGCTTCTTCTAGCACCGACATCTAGGGAGCTCAGGGGCACAGAGTCAGGCCCCGAGGAACACAGAGGAGGTGAGATTGCAGTTCATGTTAGGAGAGTCATTAGGAGAGCTCAGCTCCCTTGTATACAGTCAGGGTGTCATCTCCCACCCCTCTCCTGCAAGGGTGACTGCCAGGTGCCATCGTGGGCTTGTCCTTTCCCCCTACAGAGCTCCAGCACTACAAGTGGAGGGACAGTGGAGGGGAGGGGACTCAGGCAGCAGCTTGTGGGGACAGACCCCATGCTTGACAGTATCATCCCCACAGCATCGCAGCAGGCATTTCCCCACTGCAGCTTTCCCGTGAGGGCTGCAGCTTTCCTGGAGACATGACCCGACAGAGCAGTAGGACTTTTTCTTTTTAGAGTTTTCTCTTCCTTTCCATGCTGTGCTTCTGTGCTCTACTGTGCGAATATGGCCCAGGAGTTCTCGTAACCTGATGGTGGAAGTGTTGTGTTTCCAAGTGCTTGTGTCCTGGAAGCACAGGCAGAAGCAGGCACTGGGCACCCTTAAGCCAGTCCAGGCCTTCAGAATAACATTTCCTTTAACAAAAGCAGATCATACATATGCAGACATGCAGACACACACACACACACACACACACACACACACACACAGACGCGCACACACACAGACACACAGACACAGACACACACAGACACAGAGACAGACACGCGCACAGAGAGACACACAGAGACACACACAGACACACACACAGAGACACGGACACACACGCAGACACACACACGCAGACACAGACACACCCACACACATACACCCACACAGACACACCCAGACACACACACACCCACAGACACACCCACACACACGCACACACACGCAGACACGCAAACGCACAGACACACACACACACACAGACACACCCATACAGACACACCCACACAGACACACACACACACACCCACAGACCCACACCCAGACACACACAGACACACACATGCAGACACACACACACACACACACGCAGACACGCAGACACACACACAGACACAGACACACACACAGACACACGCACACACACGCACGCAGACACACAGACACCCACCCACGCAGACACACCCACGCAGACACACCCACGCAGACAGAGACCCACACCCAGACACCCACAGACACCCACACACGCAGACACACACACGCAGACACACACACAGACACAGAGACACACAGACACACACACGCAAACGCACACGCAGACACACACACACACGAACACACGCACACACAGACACACACACACACGCACACACAGACACAGACACACAGACACGCGCACAGACACACACACACAGACCCACACCCACAGACACAGACACACACACACAGACACAGACACACACACACACACGCAGGCACACACACACAGGCACACACACACAGACCCACACACACACAGACCCACACAGACACAGACCCACACAGACACAGACCCACACACAGAGAGACACACACAGAGAGACACACACAGAGAGACACACACAGACACATAAAGACACAGACACACAAAGAACAGCTATCCACAGTCTCCAAGGTTAATTTCTTTGAAGGAGTTGGGTGGGTGGAACCATTGTCTTCAAGTCCAATCCTTTTTTTTCCTGCTGAAACTGCAAACAATTATGCCAAATATAACAATGGTTTTGCAATATGGATAAATGTCTTCCAGTCGGAAATGAGCTAGACTTATAACATGACAACTAAGCACTAAAGCATTAATATTAAGTAAGCATGATAGCCAGAGTGCACGCAGACTGTGTAACAATGATAGAATAGTATATCTAACCATTAGAAAATATATATAAAATGAGTTACCACAATGAGTTTAGCTTTGACATTATCGTTCTGGTGCTTGTAAATGCACTGGCTGAGAAGAGCATCTGTTTTTTCTAGGTAAGAGATGTTGAACCTCCTTGCTCGCTTAGTGACATAATCCAGCAGATGCTGAAAACCAAATGGAGACAACACGAGTTGAAAATAGCATGAGACCTTCTGCAAAAGCTCTTGAAGGCTTCAGGAGCTAAACAGTCCCATCACAGCACAACTGACTGCCAACACTGTCCAGGAGCTGTGCGTGGAGTGAGGCTGTCGGAGTGCACCCACACACAGCAACCAGGCAAGTGGAAATACTGCCCACAACTGCCCATCAAACTGCACTTCCCTCACAGCAGTGAGGGGAGAAAGTTCCCTACCTTGTTCTAAAGAAAACTGAAAACAGACATACCACAAGCTTGCTGTAATCCACCACAACTGGGGGATCCAGCTCCTCAGGAATTCCCACCGGACTCTCATGACGTTCTGACGGACTCTCATGAGGCATGTTAGTTTCTGGAATGAAAACCTTTTCTTAAGTCATGATTTCTCTTTCTCTGGAACATGGCTATCCATCAGCTATCCCACAAGTGAGATAACTTTCTCTGCAGTTCACTGAGAAATACTTGGCTTCTACTTTCTCCTCCATAAAAAATAGAAACCAAGATAAAAAAGGATGGGAGAAAAACCCAGGGTTGAGAGGAAAAAAAAGCAACAGTCATACATTGCCATTACAGCAGTGCCTACTTAAGGAAGTTAAATGTTAAGAAAACACATCTCCCACTGAAGCAAGCAGTAGGATGTAAGTCATCTCTGCCACATTATGATTAAATCTACACAGGCTGAGCTACAGCTTCTTATCCTAAGCTGCTCATTATGAGAAAGATGCACATGCAATAAAAGAAAGCAAATGATTGTTGGTTTGCAAGGAGACAGAATTACAAAAACTGATTTCAGAATCAGAAAAACAGCAGCTTAAGAAAAATGAGTTTGGCAACATAGACAGAATCTTAATGGAAGCAACACAATGATTTGTAAAGGGAAATAGAAAAAATAGGATGAAATTAAAGGAGGCTGATGTAAACCCCTCAACAACAAAATGCAGCTAACTGGTCTGCTAGACCTTTCGCTTACCTTTCAAAACTTTCTGTATTTTGGGAATCAAAAGTCTCATTTCTCTTTCCTAGCCCTGAATATTGAAGGGCTTGGCCTCTCATCCTTTCAGAGACAGATTTAGTCGCAGAGAAAAATCTCTTGTTTTCTGTCTCATATTTATTTTCATAGACATTTGCCTGTCGTCGTGGAAGACTATTGTGGCTTTCTTCCACACGAGAAGCTCCTATGAACTCACCTTCAGTCTAATGCATGCTAGAAACACCGTTTTCCAGGAACTCTTCTCCATCACTCTCTGCTTCCTCTTGGTCTTCTCCAGTTTTATTCACTTGACTGAACTGCAAAATCTTTCTTCTCTTTGTTTCACCACTTGAAGTGCACTTGCTCTTTTTGCATTTTCTTGTTGACGGAACTGCAGTAAGATATTAGAAAACACATCTGAAAACATAACCAAAGCAACTCCTTCTTTAAAATCTGGTATTCTTATCTTCATTGTATGTCAAGTAAAACAACCTAAGAACTGAAAGCACTGTCAAATCTCGCTACATATGTACGTCTAAAGGAAGGGTTGCAAGTTAATGTGGTCAATTTTAAAATTAATTGAAGACTTTAAATTGAACTTTAAGATTCTATGCCCAGAAAATTACTACTTTAGCCTTGCTTGTAGTCCCATTTTCTGCCTATTAGGTAAAGTTACTTACTGTCTCATTACATGAACTAATACAGATGAATAGCAGAAAAGCCTTTGGAGAAAAGCTCTTCTTCAAATCTGTTATGAAACCAGTAAACATCAAAAGCTGAATACAAGTTGGGAAGAGTTAAAAAGAGATGATTTCAAGAAACTTACTGAAGGATGAAGAAAGTTCTAGGTAAAGTTTTGTGACTGTTTTAAACAGTCTTTGTCCTCATGCCTTCAACAAAACAACAAAAAAAACACCCTTCTTTCTATTTATAGAATATTGCACAAAACATACGTGTGAAATCCTTGGCAAAGTTTCCACCGGCAGAAACCTTGTTACAAGAAGGGTATCACTGGCATTAGCAATTTCACCCAGAAAGCCTGTTGGCAGGGGAGAAAAAAGAAAAGGCAACTTGCCATTAGAGAGTGGTGTACTGCAAGCTCCAAGCATCACTGGCATCTCTATTCTTTCGTTACACTTGTTATCTTGTTTATTACATCCAGAAACAGAGGGCTGCTGTGGCATCACCTCGTAGTGAGATGGCACATCCTGTGAAGAGCTGCAGCCTTGCAATGAAGAACGGACAGCTAAACAGTTGGTCTCACGTTTCTAGTTACAAATACTGAGGCAAGTCTTCAAATCCCTAGGGTTGGAATACATACCTCTTTTCTCACAACACTCTCTAATTTCTTCACAAAGTTGTTCCAAGTCTTTATCCATTTCTTTCTTCACTATGGCATGGGCAACCTCTCTCAGAGCACAAGCGTTGTGTCTAAGGAGACGACCTGAAATTCGACCGTGAGAACTGAGTGCTTGCCACTAGCTAAGTGAAATCCTTAATTTTGATCATATGGAACATATGAACTCTTTTCACAAATAGGTTTTGCAAGTTATTTATGTGACTATTTTTGGCAGAATAACATAAAACTTAAAGCTAGACCATCTCTGTTTGTTAGTATCAGGTCTAGCAGCGCCCACCCTGTGTTGCCTCATCAACCACCTGTATCAAGAAGTTATCTGCCATGTTCTGTAGAATCATAGAATCATAGAATGCTTAGGGTTGGAAGGGACCTCTAGAGATCATCTAGTCCAACCCCCCTGCATACGCAGGGACACCTAAAGCACGTGGCGCAGGACTGCATCCAAGCGGGTTTTGAAGATCTCCAGAGAAGGAGACTCCACAACCTCTCTGGGCAGCCTGTTCCAGTGCTCTGTCACTCTCATTGCCAATAAATTTTTCCTTAAGTTCCTATGGAATTTTTGATGTTTCAGTTTCCGGCCATTTCCTCTAGTCCTATCAGTGGCCACCACTGAAAAGAGACCATCCCCGTCCTCTGCACTCCCTCCCTTGAGGTATTTATATACACTGATTAGATCCCCTCTCAGCCTTCTCTTCTCCAGGCTGAACAGGCCCAGCTCCCTCAGCCTCTCCTCATAGGGCAGATGTTCCAGGCCCCTGATCATCCTTGTGGCCCTGTGCTGGACTCTCTCCAGCAGCTCCACATCCCTCTTGTACTGTGGAGCCCAGAACTGGACACAATACTCCAGATGCGGCCTCACCAGGGCTGAGTAGAGGGGCAGGATCACCTCCCTCGACCTGCTGGAGACGCTCTTCTTAATGCAGCCCAGGACCCCATTGGCCTTCTTGGCCACGAGGGCACACTGCTGCCTCATGGTCAACTTGTCGTCCACCATGACACCCAGGTCTTTCTCTGCAGAGCTGCTCTCCAGAAGGTCAGTCCCCAGCCTGTACTGGTATCTGGGGTTATTCCTCCCCAGGTGCAGGACCTTGCACTTGGCCTTGTTGAATTGCATGAGGTTTTTCACCGCCCAGTTGTCCAGTCTGTCCAGGTCCCTCTGGATGGCAGCACAGCCCTCTGGGGTATCGGCTACTCCTCCCAGTTTGGTATCATCAGCAAACTTGCTGAGGGAGCACTCTGTGCCTTCATCCAGGTCATTGATGAATAAATTGAACAGGACTGGACCAAGGACTGACCCCTGGGGGACCCCACTAGCCACAGGCCTCCAACTAGACTCTGCACCGCTGATCACCACTCTCTGGGCCCTGCCATCCAGCCAGTTCCTAATCCATCTCACTGTGCACTCATCTATCCCACACTTCCGGAGCTTGCCCAGGAGGATGTTGTGAGGGACGGTGTCAAAAGCCTTGGTGAAGTCGAGATAGACGACATCCACCGCTCTCCCCTCGTCTATCCAGCCGGTCATTTCATCATAGAAGGCTATCAGGTTAGTCAGGCAAGATTTTCCCTTGATGAATCCATGCTGACTACTCTTGAGCACCTTCTTGTCCTCCATGTGCCTGGAGACAACAGCCAGTATGAGCCGTTCCATCACTTTTCCGGGGACGGAGGTGAGGCTGACTGGCCTGTAGTTGCCTGGGTCCTCCTTCTTGCCTTTTTTGAAGACTGGCGTGACATTGGCCTTCTTCCAGTCTTCCGGCACCTCCCCCGTTCTCCAGGATCTTTCAAAGATGATGGAGAGCGGCTTAGCTATGGCATCTGCCAGCTCCCGCAGCACTCTGGGGTGCATCCCATCAGGGCCCATGGATTTGTGGGTATCGAGGTTCCTTAGGTGCTCTCTGACCCAATCTTCCTCTACCCAGGGCAAGTCTTCCTCTCCACCAGCTTCTTCTCTTGTCTCTAGGGCCTGGGGCTCTAAAGGGCTGCCCTTGGTAAACACTGAAGCAAAGAAGGCATTGAGCAACTCTGCTTTTTCTGTGTTATTTGTAACCAAGGTGCCCATCCCGTCCTCCAGCGGACCCACGTTCTCCCTGATCTTCCTTTTGCTGTTAATGTATTTGAAGAATTTTTTTTTGTTATTTTTAACGTCCCTTGCCAGCTTGCCTTCCAGACGTGCCTTAGCTTTCCTTGTCGCATCTCTGCACTCCCTGACTATGTTCCTGTATTTCTCCCAGGGGGCCTGTCCTTTTTTCCACATTCTGTATACCGCTGCCTTCTACTTGAGCATTGCCACAAGCTCCCGGCTCATCCACGCAGGTCGCCTGCCCCCTCTGCCTCCCTTCCTACACTCAGGGATGCACTGTTGCTGGACGTGGAGGAAGTGCCGCTTGAAAACTAACCAGCTCTCTTGGGCCCCCCTGCCTTCTAGAGCACTAGCCCATGGGATTCTACCGAGGAGGTCTCTGAAGAGGCTAAAGTTGGCCCTCCTGAAGCCCATCGTCGCAAGGCTACTTACAGCCCTGCCTCCTCCTCGTTGAATCCTGAACTCCACCAACTCATGGTCACTGCAGCCGAGGCTACCCCCCACCTTAACATCTCCTACTAGGCCCTCCCTATTTGATAGCACGAGGTCCAGTAGCCCACCTCTCCTCGTCGGCTCCTCCACAACCTGCGTCAAAAAGTTATCGTCGACGCTCTGCAGGAACCTCCAGGACTGCTTATGCCTGGCTGTGTTGTCCTCCCAGTTGATGTCGGGGTAGTTGAAGTCCCCCATGAGAACCAGGGCCTGTGACCGTGAGGCAACATCCAGCTGCCTATAGAAGGCCTCATCAACCTCCTCGTCCTGGTCAGGTGGCCGGTAGCAGACACCCACCACAGTGTCTCCCACATTAGCCTGCCCTCTAATCCTTACCCACAAGCTCTCAACTCGCTCATCCTCGACTCCCAGGTTGAGCTCCATGCATTCCAGTTGCTCTCTCACATAAAGAGCAACTCCACCACCTCGCCTTCCCAACCTGTCCTTCCTAAAGAGCACATAGCCTTCCATGGCAGCGCTCCAGTCGTGCGAGCTATCCCACCACGTCTCTGTGATTCCGATGAGATCATGACACTGGGACCGCACACAGATCTCCAGTTCATCCTGCTTATTCCCCATGCTTCGCGCATTGGTATACAGGCATTTCAGGGAAGCAACAGAGGCCACAGGTTTCCCAGGAGGGGTGAAAGAGGACCCTCTGTGATCATTTCCTATCCTCACTTCCCCACTACCATACTCCCGCTGGACGCCATCTGACCTGGGCTGTGCGGTACTGCTTGCCGTGTCAGTGTGCCACTCCCCTTCCCCCTTCTTGCCTAGTTTAAAGCCCTCCTAACCAGGTTGGCCAGCCTTTTTGCAAAGAGACGTGTGCCCCTCTTGCTAAGATGAGTACCATCGTTCCCCACTAGCTGTTGGTCATCAAACAGAGACCCATGGTCGTAGAAGCCGAAACCCTGTTGCCAGGTCCAGCGGCACAGCCAGTTGTTAAGCTGCCATATCTGCCTTCTCCTCCTTGAGTCCATTCCCCTCGTTGGCAGAATGGAGGAGAACACCACCTGGGCACCTGTACCTTTGATGGCCATCCCTAGGGCTCTGAAGTCTTGCTTGACGTCCCTCATTTTCCCCATGGCATCATTAGCACCCACATGAATCAATAGTAGAGGATAATAGTCCGACTCCTGAACTATTCTTGGGAGCCTTTCTGTGATATCCTTTATTTTGGCCCCAGGCAAGCAGCAGACCTCTCTGGATGAGGGGTCCGGTCTACATATCGGTGCCTCCGTGCCCTGCAGCGTGGAGTCACCCACGACGATCACCCGCCGCTTCTTCCGGGTGCTCCTTTTCACTTTAGGGGGAGCAGCCTTGCTGCATGGATTAGACTGCCCCTCTGTAGAGATCCCCTTAGACGGGCCTTGGTTCAAGGCCTCCTCTATCTGATTCACATGTTCCAGGGCCTTGTACCTGTTGAACGTGGTCACCGGTGGAGGTGAGGTGGGCTGTGGAGGGGATCTTCTGCCACCTCGAGTGGGGACCCGTTTCCATTGTTGGTCGTCCCTGGAAACTGTTAAGTCCACCCCCTCTACCCTAGGGCAAGAGGGCACTGGACTTTCTGACTGAATTGGGGAGTTCTCAGGGTAGCTTTCCTGGGAAGACTGCAGGATGCAGCTCCACCAGTCGATTTCCCTTTCGCATTCCCTGATGGCCCTCAGTCGTTCAACCTCCTCCTTTAGCTCCGCCACCAGGCTGAGCAGGTCATCCACCTGCTCACACCTAAGGCAGGCTGTGCTTTCGCCACTCCCCGGTAACATGGAGAGGCCCAGGCATTCCCCGCAGCCAGAAGCCTGGACCGCTGCATGTTTCTGTGGCGGTTCAGTCTGGGTCGCCACAGTCTTCCTGGCGGAAGCTCTCTGCCGAGTGGAGACCATGTCTTTACCTGACCCCTACTCCCTGACCCCTGCCCGCACCTCCTGCCTGCGCTAACTGCCGCGCCCCGCTCTGGTCGCCGCGCTCCTGGTCACTCGCGCTCCCTGGGGGCAGTTTTGAATTCCCGCCTGCCCTGCCGGCTCCGCCCCCGCTGAGTCAGAGCCGCCTCTGGCCGGGAGCTCAGCACTGCCCGCACAGGGGTCGGCGCTGGGGCTGCCTCTCGCTCTGTTGTTCGCCTCTAGACAAGGAGCTCCGGGACGAGGCACCTTCTGGACTGTCTGTTCCCAGCTGTGTGATTATTCCAGCAGAGAGCAGGGTGGTTGAAGTCCTCCATGAGGGCCGGGGCCTGGGATCATCAGGCTTCTTGCAGTTCCCTATAGAAGCCCTCATCCACTTCCTCTTCCTGATCAGGTGGCCTGTAGGAAACACCCAGCACAGTGCCTCCCCTTTCGGCTGCCTATTAATCTTTACCTGCTCTTGGCTTGTGCTTCCCCCTCCCTTATGCTGAGCTCCATACCTTCCAGTTGCTCTCTCACGTAAAGAGCAACTTGGCCACCTAACCTTCCTGGCCTGTCCTTCCTGAAAAGCCTAAAGCCATCCATGGCCACGTTGCAGTCCGGAGAGCTGTCCCACCATGTCTCAGTAAGTGAAATGAGATCATGTCCCTGCAATCACACACACATCTCCAATTCCCCTTCTTTATTTCCCATCCTGCGTGCATTAGATGATGAGAGTTGCCTCCTAGTTCATGGGGCTGTGTCAGATTTGACCTTGTGCACATCCTCAGGACAGCTTCTGTCATCCCCCTTCCCTATTTATTTACATAGTTACAGTACTGCTTGACATTAATCTTTTCATTGCATACTGATGGCAGGTAAGGAGTTTGCATCTGAAAATGCACAAACAGACGCTGATGTGGCAAGAAGGGCTGGAAACCACATGCACTTCAAAAACAGCAACAACCAGGAGGTGGGAGGTCTTGTGAAGGCAGGACCATCCTGGCGCGGGGCTGCTTCCTGCCCCATGGCAGCCCCACGAGCAGCGGCCCCGTACAGCCCCTGCCCACTGCAGGGCCAGCCCTGGCCCTGCGCCCTGGGGGCAGCAGGGGGACGGGCCCCCTCTGTGACACAGGTTGGCGTCGCAGAGCACGTCCCGTGTCACAGCCGCGCCTGCCCTCTGCCATGCCCCGGCCCCTGCCACTCTTGCAGGCTCTTCCCCTGCTTGGCCACTTAACAACTGTGATAGGAAATTATCTTCATGCACTCCACGAACATCCTAGACTCTTTCCTCTCTGCCTTATAGTATTTCCAACAAACATCTGGTAGTTCGAAGTCTCCCACAAGAACAAAGGCTGCCTATCGTGAGTCTTCTGCCAGCTGTTCGTGCAAACAGAGGCAGAGAGGTGGAGAGGTTCATGTTCACTATGCCCAAGAGAGGTGAAGAGGCACTTGTGACAGCCGTGCAGCACTGCCTACCCCATCAGGCTCACAGGAAATATCTTGGGCTGAGCTTTGCCAAGGAATGAAGGGCAGAGGGCCAGAATGTTCCTGTGGGGGAAACATGCAGGACAGATGCCCTCCAAAGAGGGCAAGGGAGCTCCCCAAGGGTCCCACTGCCACATGGCATGGTCTCAGAGCATGGGGACAGAAAGCCCCCCAAGACACTAGAGTGGACACATGCAGCTGCTGATCTGGGTGCACAAAGAGTCAGCTCAGTACCTGTCTCCTAGACTTTCTTTCAGTCTCCCTCTGAGGAACCCAGGCTGCAGATTCCTGCTTCACATCCACTCCAACAAATAATTTAATACAACATAGGAGACTTGAGAGTGCAGGAGCCTGTCTGGAGATCAGCGGTACCTCTCCCTCTTCTCCAGGAGGCGAGATGTCTGTTGACTGCTGCAGAGTACAAGAGAAAGAGGCTGATTGTGAGGAGAAAAGCAGACAAATGCTCACGGCCACTCTCAGGCCCTTCCTAAGGAGGAGGTGCTTGCAGCTTCCCATCCCCTCCTGAGTGCCCAACAGTTCTGTGGGGACAGCAGGGCTGTGTGGCTTAGGTACCATGCTCCCAAGCCTGCTGCAGTGCCAGCACAGGGCTGAGGAGCAGATCCTCCTTCCCAGGTGCTGCTCACCAGAGAAGGAAAGATTTGGAAGGGAGCATAACTGCTCCCCATGGTAGCAGGTTGTTACCCAGGAAAGTGCTGCTGCCTCTGGTATTGCTGCAGGAGCTTCCTGGTGGCTTTCTGCACCTCCTTCTCCAGAGAGCTATTCCTCCTGATGGGCAGCAGAGCCTGTGACCCCCACCGTGATGTACTCCTGCCACAGCAGTGAAACATCCTCTCTTACCCTGTGCCTGAGAGCCCTCCCATCACACCCAGCACACGCCATCGCTTGTGTACCCAGAGCCCCTTTGGCCCGCCAGTGCCTTTAGCCTTAAAGTTAGGGCAGCACAGAGGCTCCCAGAGGGAGAGTCTTCCTGCTCCTATGGGTTTTGCAGATGCCAGTGGATGCTGCTATCGATGCTGTGGATGAGGGAGTGGGGAAGGGGACATCCCACACATGGGGAAATGGGTACTTGGCCTTGCCAGGCCTTTGCCGCAGGTGTGCGCACTTACCCTTCCCCAGGTTCCGGCAGCTTAAACGTGACCCTCTTCCCTCGAGAGGGACGATTTCCCCGTTTCAGTATTGATTTGGGTTGTTTTTTGGGCCCGTCAGGCGGATGGGGAATCCTCTGCACTGGAGCACCCAAATGCTGCCAAGGAATAAAGGCAGAAATGACATTGAGAGCAGAGGGGCTGTTTCCCGCTAACCTTGCATAGAGGTACCCCCCAGCACCCATACTGTGCCTCCAATATGGGATGTCCTTCCAAATTCTTCCCTGCAGCATGCCAAGCCTGGCTGCTCTTCCTGTGCCTCTTCCCAAGGTTTCTTGAGCACACCTCCCAAGCTTGTATGGAGAAGTTCCTTCCCATGCTCTTCCCAAAGGCCTCCTTTTCCAATTAAATTCTTACATGATGGTCCTGCATCCCTCCTGTTCTCTGTAGCCTTTCTCTTCTGGCCAGAGAAGAGTCTTCTACACATATGCCTCCCTTCTTGGTAGCAGGCTGTCATGCGAGAGATGGAAAAGAAAAAGTGGAGGACATGAAGGTATGGAGAGAGAAACTCTCACTCTGCATCAGACAGCCATGCAAGGCTGAAAGACTTCCAAGGTTGCCACTACCTTGTTCCTTAGATGTACACTTTCATTGGCATATGCCTCCCAGAAGGAGTCCATATCCAGCTTTTCTAGAACCTTGCGGGTATTCTGCGGGGAGAGAGAAAAGCAAACCGCCTTCCCCGGATCAGTTGTGCAGCTCTCACCCTCTCTCCTGCTGCTTGACATGGAGCTTCGAGCCCAGGGAGGAGGCTCACAACCATTTGTGCCCAGACGGTTGGTGGACTCCCAAATCCCCTTTAGTCACAACTGCATCTTCTGCCACAAGCAGGGGGCTGCATTCCAAGCGCTCAGGAGACCAGAGCCTGGTCATCCAACAGAAGCCCCCATGGCCACTGCCAGCATCAAGAGGGCACGGAAGGGAGTTTGATGAGATCCACAAAATGCAAGAGGCCAGAGCATACAAGAGAACAAATACAGAGCGACTCTCCTCTGCTGCAGGTAGAACCCAAGGAAGTTCTTTTGTGAAAGGGCCAGCCATGCAACCAGGACTTTCTCCAGGGACAGGTGCCACAGGAATTGTGTCCAACCAGAGCTCCTACCTCCGCAATGAGCCTGCAGTTTGGGCACTCCTTCACCATCCTTTGGACTTCCCAAGGATTCAGGAGTCTCTTCCTGCCATTCTCCTCCACCCAGGGGGAGCCCGCCAGACACGGCACGTGTACTCTAGGGAGAAGCACCATGGGCAGTGGGTAGGAGCACTGGAGCACTTGGCTGTTCATGCTCACGAGCCATGCGCCATCTCCACCTACATCCTATCCATTCCTCCAAGGACTCCATCCTCTCTCAGTCCCTTCGCACTCACCTCCAGCAGAAGCTCAGTTTGGAGCAGAGCTCCGAGAAAGCTTGCACACTTGGCAAGCAAAGCGAGGGGGAAAGCATGTGCACCCTTGTCCCTGCTGCACTCGTGAAGCACTGGGAACACTGGGTCCCTCAGGCAAACCTGTCCTGCTGCTCCATAGAGCGAGCAGCTGGAGACCCTGCACTTCCCACTTGAGCATTGCCAGGGGCTCTCCAGATGCTCTGCATACTGGGAGCAGAGGGTGAGGGGAGAAATGACCCCATGCTCAGAGGGAAGAGGAGCTGCTCCTTCCCCTTCAGCCTTCACAGAGACCCTGTGTTCAAGGCAGGAACTCCCTGTCCTGGGGACAACAGCACCCTCCTGCACGAGTCTCACCTGGTGGGAGGTGTTTTCTGCTGGAGTCTCTCCTCCCTGGGTTTGTATGGATTGCCCTGAGGTATTCTGGGCAGGTGACATGTCCCGTGGGAGCCGGAGACCCTGGCAGGACTCTTCCCTGCATGGGCTAGAATAGAAATCTCTTGGGAACAGAGGCCCAGGACTCCTGTCTAACAGAGTTACTTCAGCAAACCGACTGCAGCCAGGCTCCACGGGGCCACCTTGTCCCCTATCACATGCAGGCAGCCTCGGCCAGGGTTCTGGGGCTCACCAGCCCTCTCCAGCCATCCCCCCATACCCCAGGCTTTCCACAGCAGCTTTCCTGGGGAAGAGCCCCTGGACAGCCCTCCTGGCAGAGCTCCACAAGGCCTTACCCTCCATTCGGCGCCCACGCAGCGCCATGTGGGGCAAGCGGCCGGCCTTTCCAAGGGCCCGCTCCAGGCTTTCCTTGCCCTTCCTGTTCGGCATCCCCATGGTCGCGGATGGATGCCGTCAAGTGGGAGAAAGGTTCTTTCTCGCTGACCAGAAGAACCTGGTCCTCTGGGCTCTCCTGGTCCTGCAGAGCCCTTCCAGCAGGCACCTCCCGCGCTCTCGTGACGCCTCCTTGTCCTTGCCCTTGTGGCTGCAGAGCAGCAGCTCTGGAGCAGGGGGAGGCGAGAGCAGCTCCCTGTGCCTTTTGTGACCAAGGCCACGCAGGGAAGTGTGGGGCAGTCGTGGGGCGCCGTGGGGAGAGGGCAGCTGTGATGTGCGAACGCCCCACTGTGAGGCCAGGCCATGTCACAGAGGGGCTGCAGGGCCCCTGGTGACCCTGGCCATGACAGAGTGCCCAGGAGGGCTGTGCGCTGAGGTCACACAGGGATGTCCCACCTCACAGCAGCTGCTCCCTTCTCCCCACGGCAACCGCAGCCTCTCCCCACGGCTCCCAGCAAGGCCCATAGCTGAAAAAGGGGACTCAGGACTAACTAAAATTACCATCAGCTCTCTCAGTCATGTGAAAATCCCTAGAGAATTCAGATGCGGCCACGAGCTGTGCGTGAACGACAAGACCTGTGAGAGCTGCCAAGTCCCAAGGACTGATGTGTCCGAGTGTGTCCAGCAGGCACTGCCCTCAAGCAGAAAATCTTTCCAGAGAGCTCTAGGGTTCACATTGCTCTGCCGCAGCCTCACCTGTGTTTTTTTCCCCATGGGGTGATGCTCAGGAGAGGAAGGAGAAAGAGCTGCTGCTTCGGCTGCAACTCCAGAAGGAGCTGGAGCAGGAACTGAGAACTGGGGAACTTCAGAGGAAAAGAAGAGAAGCCAGAAAGGCAAGTGAAGGAACATTCATTTCACCTTGGAGGTGGCAGGGAAGGGAGCGCTTCCTAACGAAAATCTTTAGGGTGTATAAAAGAGACACCAAGTGTGCTTTGGAGCCCAAAGGCACCCCTTTGACCTCAGCAAACTGGGGAACGTTGCAGTGTCTGGAGGGCAAAACTCGGGCAAATTGGTGGCAAGAGCTTTGCTGCTTCTGGAGGTCCAAGCGGGACCGAGTCCGAACATGGAGTCTGAGCAGGAGGGTGATAAAGATAGAGCTGGGGAAGTGCTTGTGTCCCCCCAACCAAAAAAGACCTAAACTAGGAGAGGACCTGTGCTCCTTTCCATGCATGTCATGTACCTCTGCCTCTTCCAACTGTGTGTCTTGCTGCCTGGAAGTTCTGTTGCTTGCCTGTTTATTCTTCATTGCACCCATATTGCACAAGGATTGTTCCCAAAAGAACAAGCCATGCCAGGAAATGTG
Organism: Tinamus guttatus; assembly: GCF_059628265.1. NCBI lineage: Eukaryota > Metazoa > Chordata > Aves > Tinamiformes > Tinamidae > Tinamus > Tinamus guttatus. Next base: position 90,262 of record NW_028288837.1, read on the forward strand.
TTGAGGCTTGTGGTGGCACTTTCTGTCTTAGAGAGGAAAGAGTGCGTGTGAACTGTGTGCAGGATGCTTGAGAGAGCTTCTGTGGGCAAAGGAAACCTTGGGGTAATCTCATCTTCCCTGCTCTTCTTCGCTCTCATAGGAGCGACTCTTGCTGGAGAAAAAAATGGCCTTTCAGCTCCAGAAAGGACAAGCTCTTCTTGCCCTTGATGCAGAGACCGAAGGCGATGGGAAATCCTTAGGCAAGCGGATGTCTCAGGACCCATCACCTGAAGCCACGGGTACCGGTAGTGCCAACGGTATGTGGAATGAGCTCTTGCTCCTCTCTTCTGGGTCACCTGCTCTCCCTTGCAAAGCTTCAGGCTCTGGAGGCAAGGAGTGAGTTGTGAGCGGTTGGGGCTGCTGCTCTGTTTTGGTCTTTCGAAGACTATTTAGGGGTGCAGTGCCTTGGCACTTAGCCATCTTAACCTTGGACAAAAAAGATGTGCTTTCCTTGTGGGAGGACATCAGGTCATGCTTGTGTCCTTCTCCACTATGAATCCAAAAGTGTCAATCAGAGAGCACTCAGGACGCACAGGTTCATGCTGTAGCCATTCAGTGTTGCCTGACAGGATTAGCATTTTGTAGCCGCTCACTCTGTGCACTTTTATGTCGGGCATTTTCTGTGCCAACCTCTAGCATGGGACAGTGCTGGGCCTTCAAGGAGACCCCACCACATTAAAACCCTTAAATAGGCAAGCTGCAGGAGCTCAACCTGCTTGCCCTGACTATAAGGCCCATGCAGGCTATGGCAGTGGTCTTGCAGTCCCAGGACAAATCTCTTTCCCCAGAGTTAATGTCCTTTGCTACGTAAACCTTAACAAATCGAAGCATGATTTCTTTTTCCCCATAGGAGCTAAGCAGCCTAGTCCCTCTTCAGGCAGCAGACAGAAGGGCACCAAGGCTGCACTTACTGTCACCGTCTGCCAGGAGGGCTCTGTGGTCACGCACGCTGCCCCCAGCGCCAGGTCCTCTGCGCAGGTACGCAGGCTCTGCACAGGAGCTCTCACAGGGAGAGCTGTGAGTCAGAGCAGGGGGCACGCGGGGCGTCACAGCTCAGGTCCTGCAGTGCCGCAGGACCAGGGACTCGCGGGAGAACGCTACCACCCACCGCCTGTCTTGGCGCCTTGTCTTGCTTGGGAGATTTCTTGCCCACCAGGACTGGGCACTTCAGACTCTTCTTCCCAGCATGTGCTGTGAAGAAAGCAGAGCCTGAGCCCTTTCATCCACCAGCCTGTGATCCACAAACAGCACCTCAGGGTGCCCCTTTGATATAAAAAATCTCACCTCACCAGTTTTCAGAAATGCCCTTTGATCTCCAAGTGTCTGAGACCTCCAAAGCCTCCGTCCCAGGTAATGTGCCCTTCACAACAGCTTGTGTTGCTGAAAAGCAGCAGGCCCTTTCCACTGGGATTCAGCTGGCTTCCCCTTTGGGGAAAAGGAAAGCTCCCCGGAGTAAATGGCTATATTCAGTCAACTGATCTTTGTTTCTGCTGCAGAGGCATGGGGGTGTAGAGCTGGCTAACCAGATAAAGAATGAGGTGACCCAGGTTGTCACCAAATTAACAAGGACCGTATACAAAGATATGAGCGGTGAAGAAGTGAGAACTAAGGGGCAATGTGATGTGGTATCAGAGGAGCCCAAGTTCTCTGTGGACAACGCTGGCAGTTGCAGCACATGCCAGGAGCAGCTGCCTGGTTCCTTGGGAAGTCTTCCCTTGCGCACCACTCAAAGGCTCCTGCCAACAGCAAGCACAAACACTGCTCACTCAAAGCGTAGGGTCCGGTTTGCAGTGGGAGGCAAAACACCAGAGCTGCAAACACCATCGTTGCCTTCTCTGCCACAAGGACACAGAAACCCCAGGAGTTGGAGGTACGGAGAAGGAGAGCAGCACCTCCACCAGCTAGTGGCTTAGCAAGAGGGGCACACGTCTCTTTGTCAAAAGGCTGGCCAACCTGGTTAGGAGGGCTTTAAACTAGGCAAGAAGGGGGAAGGGGAGTGGCACACTGAGACGGCAAGCAGTACCGCACAGCCCAGGTCAGATGGCGTCCAGCGCTGCCATCCAGAGGGACCTGGACAGACTGGACAACTGGGCGGTGAAAAACCTCATGCAATTCAACAAGGCCAAGTGCAAGGTTCTGCACCTGGGGAGGAATAACCCCAGACACCAGTACAGACTGGGGACTGACCTTCTGGAGAGCAGCTCTGTGGAGAAGGACCTGGGTGTCATGGTGGATGATAAGTTGACCATGGGGCAGCAGTGTGCTCTTGTGGCCAAGAGGGCCAATGGGATCCTAGGGTACCTTAAGAAGAGCGTCTCCAGCAGGTCGAGGGAGGTGATCCTGCCCCTCTACTCAGCCCTGGTGAGGCCACATCTGGAGTATTGTGTCCAGTTCTGGGCTCCACAGTACAAGAGGGATGTGGAGCTGCTGGAGAGAGTCCAGCGCAGGGCCACAAGGATGATCAGGGGCCTGGAACATCTCCCCTATGAGGAGAGGTTGAGGGAGCTGGGCCTGTTCAGCCTGGAGAAGAGAAGGCTGAGGGGGATCTAATCGGTGTATATAAGTACCTTAAGGGAGGGAGTGCAGAGGATGGTGCTAGTCTCTTTTCGGTGATGGCCACCGACAGAACTAGAGGGAATGGCCACAAACAGAAGCACCAAAAGTTCCACAGGAACTTAAGGAAAATGTTTTTAACAGTGAGGGTGCCAGAGCACTGGAACAGGCTGCCCAGAGAGGTTGTGGAGTCTCCTTGTCTGGAGATCTTCCAAATCTGCTTGGACGCAGCCCTGTGCCACATGCTCTAGGTGACCCTGCGTGTGCAGGGGGGTTGGACTAGATGACTTCTAGAGGTCCCTTCCAACCTTAAGCATTCTATGATCTTACCCATTGAAAGTTTGAGAATAGGTTGAGATCATTTCAGCTCCAAGACCTCTAATCATTTGCTTTACCGGGTAAAACTGCCGCCCACCGAGTGTCAGCTATCCTGAGGGAAACTTCAGAGGGAACCAGCTACTAGATGGTTCAATTAGTCTTTTGCCCCTATACCTGTGTCAGATGACCAATTTACAGGTCAGGACCACTACAGACCTCCACCAGAGTTTCCTCTGGCTTCGCCCTGCCCAGGCATAGTTCACCATCTTTCGGGTCCTAGCACGGATGCTCATGCTCTAACTCCCTGACGGAGCGGGTGAGACGGGCCGGTGGTGTGCCTACGGCTCTGCCTCCACCTCAGGATCCCACCTCACCTGGTGCGCGCTTGCCCTCACCTTCATTGCACCACAGGCTTTCAAGCGAGTCGCTCATTTGTGCATGTGCTAGACGCCTTGGTCCGTGTTTCAAGACGAGTCGGGTGGGTAGCCGACATCGCCACGAGCACATCGTTCATCGCACTGAGCACAGTCTGCCTCAATTGAGAGCCATGCCGGGGGCTGGGGGGACCGTCCGCCAGACCCAGGGGCCCCCCTTGCCGCCACTGCAGGGCACCGCATGCCCCCTCCCTGCCCCGTCCCCCGCAAGCAGTCAGGTGGGGAGGGAAAAGCGGCGGTGCCGCTGGTGACAGAGTCCGGGGAACCACCGCGGGGGAAGGAGCAGCGGCGATCCGCGCACGGCAGCACAGTGTGGTACTGATGAGGGCGATGCTGCGGCCAGGACGGGGCCGAACGACTAGGCGGCGTGGCGGCTCCCCTTGCCGGGGGAAGCGGCACCGACCCCGGTGGCCCCGCCAGCCTTCCCCACCAAAGGCGCCCCGGCGGGGGAAGGAGCAAGGACGGCTGCACAGCGTCTTCGCTCTCATGGCACGCACCTCCTCACGAGGCGGCAACGCACCCACAGCTGCACGGAAGCCGACTGGGGATGGCGGGAGGGACAGCAGGAGGGAGAAGCACCATGGCAAGCTCCCTCCACCACTTCAGCCAGCGGGACAGCATCCCCAGCAGGGCTACAGCAGGACGTGTCCTGGAGAGCAGACCCCCATGCCGGAACATCAGACACCCCCACGTGTCCTATGACACGGAGCACGGAAGAGCCAACCCGCGGGGAGTCCTCTCCAACACAACCCAAATGGCCTCATTGATGGAAGTCCTGAGCCAGCTCGCCACCCTGCCGGAGGCACGGCAACCACAGAGGCGAGCTGGTCCCTGGGCGGACTACCGTTGGCACCGTCGACACCTCTGGCTCTTCCCTCCTGGCGCTGTACAGGCAGGAGGTGCAGGGCCCGCCCCAAGGACATGGGGCAGGACAGCCATTGAAATGAGAGCAGTGGGACTGCAAGTGAAAAACAGGTTGTTCTCCTCCCACAAACACAGCCTAAAGGGCACGCAAGGGCTTTATTGATGGAGAACATGCTGTGCAGGACACGATGCACCAACGTTGCTGGAGAAGCCAGGATGGAGCGTCCGTGGTGGTGGCTCCTTGGTGGCCTCCATCCCCCATGTCAGCGGAGCTGCCTGGCAGCGGCGTCGCTGCGCTCCTCCTCTCACTGCGCCGACATGCAGCAACAGCAGAAAGCTCTGCGCAGAGCTCGCAGCGCTGCCCGGAGGCGCGAGGGCCGTCTCACGGGAGCTGCAGCACGCGGGAAGGCACTGGTGCCTGTGGGGGAAGCAGAGCCGTGGGTCAGGGTCTGGGCCAGCACCAGGTGCCTGTCCCCCACCACCAAGGGCTTCCCAAGGGCTCCTGGCCTGGGCTCAGCCGGTCCCCGAGGGCATCCTGCTGCCGGCCTCAGCACCGACCGCTGTGTCGGGACGGGCTCGCCGTGCCCACAGTGGCTCTGCAGTTAGCACATACCTGTCTCTGCCTCTGGCGTGTTCTCGAGGGAAGATGTTGTCTTCTCCTGCTCCCTGGGTTCAGAGGCAACCTGCATGGGCAAAGCAAAGCCCCAGAGGCGGGTGCCCCAGGGCTGCACTTAGCGCAGGGCGTGCAGGGCATGGCAGCCATGCCTGCAAACACAAAGCAGCAGGCGTCCTTCGCATGGCACACAGGCCGGGGGCTGAAGGGTTGGGGGTGCCAGGTGCCGACCACGGGCAGGGGGACCTCTCCAGAGCCGCCCTGCAACACCTCAGCATTGCCCAGAGGGCAGCTCCCTTTGGTGGTGGGTGTTGTTGATGCCAAGTTTCTTGCTCACCTGTGGAGGAGGTCCTGCAGGCAAGGCAGAGCTCCTTGACGCAATGTCTTTGGGCACGGCTGTTTCAAGAGGCGAGGTGTTTCTGTGAGCACAGGGGCCTTTAGCCAGCGGAGAATCCTCTGGCTCCTGGTCTGTCGCAATGGATGGAGAGAGATCACTGTTTTCTGTGTGTGCCTTTGTTGCGGTGGTGTGTGATGGGACAAGAGGCACGCTGTCCCCCACGTGCACCAGGTCTGCAGCCAAACGAGGTGCTCCTGCCTCGACTTCCTGCAGCAGTGCTGGGGAGGAAGGCGATCTCTGCATGTTGGTGTCTGCCTCCCGCACATCGTCTCCTTCATTAAAGCTTTTGCAGGCAGGCAGCTGCCTGAGGCACGTTGCTCTGCCACCCAACACGCTCCTGAGGCTTGGAGTGACCCAACTCGTGCACACCGTGGTGTTCCTCTCCATTTCTTCCCATTGGAAACTCTCTTCATCATCCTCCTCGTCCTCCTCACTGCACTCCTCCTGCTCCTTGTGCCATGCTCTCTGCACTCTCTTCCTGGCTGCCATCTCAGTCTCCATCTTGGGTGCATGGGTGTAGAGCCCCTCCAGCACCTCCCACTTGGACCTGGCATCCTTGAGGAGCTCCACTCGCGTCACCTCCGGTTGCCACAGGTTATAGAAGGAGTTTCTAGCGTGGAGCTGAAGGGAGACAGGGGGATTGGTGAAAGGAGTTGATTTTTCCACCAGAAAATGCCCCACACAGCCATCGAACCCCTGTCCAACCGTTTTGTTGCTGTGGGGCACGGTAGCAGACCTGAACACAAGAAGAGTTTCCACCTGTCCCGCCCCATGCCTTGCACTCACCTCCTTGGGTCGAACACTGAGGCATCCTGATGCCGTGAGGGTGAAACGTTTCCCCTTGACCTCCAGTTCCTGGCCCTCGCTCTCCTGTGGCCCTTGCTCCGTCCTTTCGAGGAAGCTTTCTCGCAGCTGCCCCAAGCTCTGTCCGGTGCATGCCAGGAAAGTCCTCGCGAGCTCCTCCAGCGGCTCCGTTCTGATGGAGAGCACGGCCAGATACTGCGCGGCGTTGTCGCTGTGCAGACGCTGCGGCGTGCCTCGAAGGCAGCAGATGATTCCGGGAGGCTGCTGTTGTAAGGCCTGCCAGGAAGGCTGCCAGTGTAGACTCACCGGCCCATAGGCACTGCCCGGGGAAGAGAGCACAGACAGATACTGCGCAGTGCTGTCAGGGCGGACACGCAGCGCTTGGCCTTGGAGGTTGCAGATGATGCTGAATGGGGCCTCCCATGACACCACTGCACCCTGGGTGCCGGCAGTGCTGGCTTGTGCGGAGCTTGGTGGCACCTCTGCGAAGTAGCGGCTGCTGAGGCAAGCCTCCACTGAAAGGCTCTTCTCCATGTCCTCCCTGTGAAGGGCATCCTCTGTCACAGTGCAGGGTTCCCTTTGGGGAGTCTCAACAGCAGACGCTTGGCCTCGTGGAGGCCACATCACAGGCTCTGGGGACACTGAAGTCTTGGCTCCCACGGAGTCCTGGCTGGGCGCCTTCGTGTCCAAACCCTGTGTTTTTTCCAAGGATCGTAATGAGGAAAGTGAGTGCCATCCTTCCTTCCACTCTGCACCCTCCCCTCCCGTAAATTCCCTGCCCTTCTGGGGCCTGATCAACAGCAGTGCTCTCCCACCTAGGAAGATGCTGCCCTGCTCCTACAGGCAGGGTGGGGAGGGGATTGTGAGCATGGGGGAAGAGATGGGCAAAGGCCGTTCCCAGAGAGCCCTGAGGCAGCTCCTTGCAGTCCCTGCACAGAGCAGGCAGTTGGGCTGTGGGGCCAGAGCCCTCCTGTTTCCCCCAGTGCTTCCTGCCTGCTCCTCAGCAGCTGCACAGTCACGCAGAGGCTTGGCCACCGTCGCGGTGCAGCCCTGTACCTGTGTGATGATGTTTTCCAAGTCTTGTGAGCTCGGTGGGGCCGGGAGCAAATGCAAGCTGTCCCTTGTGTGGGACGAAGCCAGGGTCTCGCCGTGATGCAGTGCAGCACGCGGATCCTGCTCGGCTCCCTGCGCGGACAAGGAGAAACCAATGAAGGTGGTTGTGCTGGTACTAGTGGCTCCTGAGGCAGAGAAAGCCTCATCCCCACGTCAAAGGGACGTTCACAGCTGAGCCAGGCCAGCTGTGCTGGCCCCACAGATGCTCTCTGAACATCAGGGCAAGGCTCGCAGGCTCCTTTAGCACCTTGGATGGTCCTGCTCACTGTGCTTTGTGTGGAGAGTCCAGCAGCGAGTACCCTGACCTGAGAGAAGGTCCTGCCGGGCTGGTTTGCCCCAACTCCTCTTCCCCACCATCCTCATGCTCTCTCGTGCGGCTCCCATCCCTGCTGCCCACCTCTCCCGCTAGAGCCACCACTCACCTCACTGCCACCTTCCTGTGCATCAGAAAGGCCTTCCACAGGCTGTGAGCAAGCGTTCGCCTGCCGCTCCTTCTCCATCTCCTGGTTCTACACCTGGAGACGGGCTACTCTGGACTCAGAGAAGTGCTGCTCCCTCGGGAAGGAGCTGCTCTGCTCAGAGTACGCATCCAGAGTGGGCCAGGGCGAGGACTCTGCCCAGGCATAAATACGGTCACCGTGGGCACCATCCCGTCACAATGGCCTTGGGGACATGATGTCATCTCCATCACAAAGGCCTGCGTGTTGCCATGGGGGGGGCCAGGACCACAGCGTGGTGATGACCAAGGGCACCCCCATTTCAGGAGCTTAGTGATCACCAAGGGGAAGCCCACAGCACACAGAGCCCTCCGCATGGGTCCCTGAAAGGTCAGGCTTTCTCCTGGAGCAAGAGGATTGCATCATGGGGGTCCTAGCAAGTGACGAGGTCTAGGGGACTCTTTGTCCTCTGCCCTGTGTGTACCAGAGCTGCGAGATGCAGGTGGGGGCAGGGGTGGCACCAGGAGTTTCCCATGTGTTTGGAGAGTACATCTTCTGTACTGCAGTGTGTGCTTAAGAGAACACCCGGCCAAGGCTCCGGGCTGTCTTTGAAGGCTCCTTGAACCAGTGTATCTTGCACGGAGGCAGAGGATTGTAGTAGGTGCCGCTTTTCCAAGAGAAATAAGGCCACTGCCACATGGATTGTGGAAGGAATGACACAGCTGCCACAATCCAGACAGAAATTAGGCCGCTGCCACGGCTGGTGGGAGACGGTGGGAGGAATGACGCAGTTAACACCTTTCCGCACAGAAATGTGCCTGGTGCCTCCTCATTCTTTCTCCTCAACTCAGGTCTCTGCTTCTTTCCCAAATTAAACAGTGAATCTCTTTCTCAGCTAAAAAAGAGGTTTATTCTGCGGAATGAAGGTGCCACTTGAGGTGGGGGCCTCCAAGCAGGGACCTCTAATCCCCACGTCCTTAGCTGTAGGTTTCGGCTTCAGCCCAAGCGCAGCCGCTCCCATCCCCAAAGGGCAATCCCTGATAACCCATCCCGCGACTTCCCGGCCTGGTGTCCTGCTGCCCCATGGGCTGCCTGTTGCTGCAGGGGTCTCTGGAGGGGCGCTCGGGGAGGGTTATCTGCCCTGCTGCCCCTGTCGCTGCTGCCCTAGGAGCAGCTCCCGCTGGCCGTGGCTGTGGCCTGGCTGCAGCCGGGGCTGGGCCTTGCGGTGTCAGCTCTGCAGTGACCAGTGCTCAGGGCTGCTGCTCCGGCTCTTCCCTCCTGGCGCTGCACGGGCAGGAGGTGCAGGGCCCGCCCCAAGGACATGATGCCGGATGGCCATTGAGATTAGAGCAGCTGGGCTGGCACACAAGGGTTAGTACATACCTGCCTCTGCCTCCGGCGTGTTCTCGCGGGAAGACGGTGTTTTCTCCTGCTCCTTGGGCTCAGAGGCAACCTGCATGGGCATGATCCACTCTTGTTATTTGGGGTAACCAACATAAAGAATTTGCTTCTCCACTCCTAAAGTCTAAGCTGAAACAAATCCACTCTACAGCAGCATATATACAATGTCAGCGAACAGGCAATGTGCCAAAATAAATAAAGGCAAAATTTATGCTATTTTTTTTTGCTTCTTAATGCTGTTCAAAGACAGCCAGAGATGTATTCTACTTGCCATTTAGAGGGGGAATTCATAGGATATTTTTTATCTTCAAAGTGGGAAAATTTTCAAGCTGAGGAGTCCCATCTTAGGCTCTCATAAGCTATATCAGGCCTTCAAATAAAATGCTTTATTTCATGTTCTTCATTTGGCTTTGCCATATACCTATACTTATAAGGAGGACTTTATTTCTGTAAACTCTGTACAAATATTGAAATCTTTCTCTGCTCTCCCTTCCAAGTTCCCAGTCCAAAAAACCCTCAAGGGTCCCTTGTCTGATATGAACATAAATGTTAGGGAGTCAATGCTGTTTCTAAGGTCAGATCACTCAAAGATCAAGAGGAAGAGTCACTCAAAGATCAAGAGGAAGAGGTCTAATGAATCTTTTACATGCACTGTCAGGGAGGGATTTGGTTTTATGCCTCAGCAAAATAGTAGAATAGCTCTCTGCTAAAATATTGTTTTCCCATCAGCTCAGACTAAAATTTCTGGGGTTGCCAGAACTGAATCCTTCGTGCCATTCATTTTCCTTAGGTTCATTCAATCCAGGTTGGATGAATCAATTTACTAAATGCATGAGAACCGAATAGACTCCAGTCAACCATATAGGAAATTAAAACAGTAGCTTTCTATCAAAAAGTGTTGCTATTTCTTTTATTTTTATTGTTATATTTATTTTTTTAGGAAGCGTACCAGGGAGCGGAGCAGGTGTCTTTAGTTGGTGCTTAAGGCCACTCTGTTAAGCGCCACTCGGTATTAGTCAAAACACACCCTGGTTTAGCAGAGACATAACGGCAGCTGTTCCAGCCTTTGTCATGGGCGAGTGCTAGTGCCAGCAACATGAGCGGAGCATTTGGCATTTTTCTCTTGCAACACAGGGATTCATTTGGCCATTGCCAAGTGGGAAAGTGGCGTGCACCTGCACAGAGGTCAAAGGTTTGGATTAGTAACCCTCTGTCATGGCACCAAGTGGAACAACTGCTAACGTTATAAGGGACCAAGTTTGCACTTGGCTTTTCTTTCACTAAGGCGAAATGGGATGGGCAAACAAAACATGCATTCTCCTTCAGCCTTGGATGCATGGGGTTGGTCTGGAAAAAGAGAGGTCCATGAGGAGCCACAGAAACACCCTGACCACAGCACAGCACAGGGGATTTTAGAGGCAGGCTTCCTTGTGTTCAAAGCCTGCTCTTGTTCTCCATTAGAGTAGAACCCTAAACAAGGCAGAGATTTGGTTTTATTAGCCCTTATGCACAATGAGGAGCTGCATGAGCACATTTGGAAGGGGGAAAGGTGATTAGGACAGAAGGGGAAGGAGAGATGGAGAAGCGGAAAAGAGTGAATCCATGAGGCCGGTGGTCTCATCATCACAGTTATAACTTGCGACCACCACTTCCACACCCCCATGTACTTCTTCCTCCTCAACCTCCCTGCCCTGGACCTTGGCACCGTCTCCACCATTATCCCCAAGTCCATGGCCAGTTCCCTCCGGAGCACCAGGGCCATTTCCCGCTCAGGATGTGCAACCCAGCTCTTCCTGTTTGCCTTCTTCCCTTCAGATGATCATTCTCTCCTCACAGTCACGGCCTGTGACCACTGCGTTGCCCTCTGCAGATCCCTGCACTACGAGACCTTCCTGGGCAGCAGAGCTGGGGTCAAAATGGTAGGGGCTGCTTGAGGAACAAGAAACTCAAGCATGCACTGAATAAACAGTTCAGCTGGTACTAGCTGAGCAGAAATCAGCTGCCCATTCCTCTGCACAACTGATTTCTAATTTATCTTGGAAAGATTTTTGTCCTTTGAAATTGTCTCCTTGATAGTAGTGTTTGAATGCATCCCACTTCCCCAGCATCATGCACCACAGTCTACCTGAGCTGGTCATATCTTGTAAATATGTGATTCAGGGCTGTCCTCTCTCCAATAAAAGGGAAGGTCACTTTGGAGGAGGGTCTTTTTTTTTTTTCTAAAGTTGGAGCCGAGGATTTGCTCAAGGCCTTTTAGCATGAAAGACACCTTTTGCTTTTCCATGGATTTCCAAGGCCTCGTGGTAATGAGCTCATGGGGTGATGTGTTAGAGCATGAGGGCTGGATTCAGCATTCACTACTTGGTTCCCTGGAAAAAAAAAGATAAGGGAAGCAGAGCGTCACTGTCCTCTGTGTCCTTGTGCCAAGCACTGGGCCTGGTGTCAGCTTGGGGACTGGTGGGGCAGCTGATCACACATTCCTGCACCCTGGAGCTGCTTTGCCCAGAGTGGCTTGGGCTGTGCTGTGAGTGTGCAGAGCTCTGCAGCATCCTCTGTTGGGCACTGCTGTGGGGCCACGCCAGCCTGGGCTGCATGGATGGTTGGGCTGGGGAGAGGGCAGCAGAGGTGGGGAGAGCCAGAAAGGGGCTGTTCTGGGCTGCTCATGGCCCACGAGAGGAAAACAACAGTGTTATCTAAGGGGGGTGAACAGGCAGCGGGGGGGACACACATGGATGGGTCTGTGGTTCTGGGCCAGCTCTTGTGTCCACGGCCTGTATGGATGGGAACGGTCAGATCTCCCCAACCTCTCTCCCATCACAGACTGCGGCAGATCCTGGAGGATGTCAGTGTGCTCCCCCGGCCTGAGACCCGACCACGGCTGGGCAGGCAGCGGGTGCTGGGGAGGTGCCAAAGCAGGAGGGTTGTGGAGGGATGGAGCACCAAGGGTTGTCCTGGGGACTGTGCTGGGGACATTCCCCCAAGTCAGAATGCGCCTTGTCCTATGTGGTGACTGCACAGTGGGTCCATGCTGCCACATATCATAGAATCATAGAATCCTAGAATGCTCCAGGTTGGAAGGGACCTCTAGAGATCATCTAGTCCAACCCCCCTGCACACACAGGGTCACCTAGAGCACGTGGCACAGGACTGTGTCCAAGCAGGTTTGAAGATCTCCAGAGAAGGAGACTCCACAACCTCTCTGGGCAACCTGTTCCAGTGCTCTGGCACCCTCGCTGTTAAAAAAATTTTCCTTAAGTTCTTGTGGAACTTCTGGTGCTTCAGTTTGTGGCCATTACCTCTAGTTCTGTCGGTGGCCACCACTGAAAAGAGACCAGCACCATCCTCCTCACTCCCTCCCTTGAGGTACTTATATACACTGATTAGATCCCCTCCCAGCCTTCTCTTCTCCAGGCTGAACAGGCCCAGCTCCCTCAGCCTCTTCCCACAGGAGAGATGTTCAAGGCCCCTAATCATCCTTGTGGCCCTGCGCTGGCCTCTCTCCAGCAGCTCCACATCCCTCTTGTACTGTGGAGCCCAGAACTGGACACAATACTCCAGATGTGGGGCAGGGATACTGAGGGCACGGAGCTGGGACAGAGATGGGAGCCGTGATGCTGCTCACTGCTCGACCGCCCAAAAGAAAAGCCAGGAGGGCTCTCCCAGCCCGGCCTGATGAGCTCTTGTCCCTGCGCCCACCATGGCAGAGAAGAGGCTGAGCACCAGCAGATCCCTCAGCTACAGCTGCGCCAGCCTTGGGGAGCTGCCCGGAGCACCAGGACAGGCAGAGCACCTTCCTGGCATGTCCCAGTCCACAACGAGGGTGGCAGAAGCAGCAGGGAAATGGTCTGTTCTAGTTCCTGAACACATTAAGGCCTTGGGAAGATCCCTCGTGAAGTCATCGAGGGCAATTTGTGCCTCACCAACCTGATTGCCTTCTCTGGTGGGATGACTGGCTGTGGGGACAAGGGGAGAGCAGTGCACGCTGCATGCCTAGAATTAAGGAATGCCCTTAACATGTTTTTCCATAACATCTTTGTAGCCAAACAGGGGGAACGTGAGCTGGAGTCATCAGCATGTGAGCAATGAGCTGGAGGCCGCTTCGCCCAAAGAGGGAGCAGTGCTGGAAATTCAACTGGCCAATGGTTATGTGTGAGATTCCCCAGAGCCCAGCTGAGATTCCAGCTGCCCACAGGCAGGAGTTGCCAGGCTGCGCAGGACTGCCCCACAGGCGCCCACTTGGCTTTTGGCTACTGATGGGGGAGAGCTTCTGCCTCGCAAGCAGGTCCTCTCCCTGCAGGAGCCCGCCTGCCCTTGCTCAAGGCTGGTCCCAGGGTGCAGAAAGCAGCGTAGCAGCGCCCAGCGTAATCTCAGAAACGGCTGCCTTAGAGGGCCTTTCCAATGGCCTTTCTTCTTCCCTTTCTCTGGTCAAGACAGGCATGGCCCAGAGCGAGAGTGTCCCGGGATGGGGGCTCCACGCTCCCCCTGCTGCCCTATGCCCTCAGCCTGCCCCTCCAAAGATGCCCTGGTGACTCTTGCAAGCTTCACCCCGCACCAAAAAAAGGCTCACATGAACTTGGAAAGGGAGTTTATTTTTTGGAGAAAGTGACTTTTCTCCCGGAACCGTCCGGCTTTTGGCCCCGCTGCTCTTTCTTCTGGAGGCTGCGCATCACCGAAGCACTGAGGGGTAGAGGAGAAAGATGCTGAGTGTGTCATGACACACAGGTGCCTCCTGGAAATCCAAAGGCACATCCCAGCCCCCACCCCATTTCCGTGCAAGGGATGGCTGGGCCCGGCACAGATGAGCCCGAGCTCCAAGGGCACTTGTGTGCCCTGGTGTATAGGGCAGCGAAAGACCCTCTCTCCCCTGGGCCTTGGCACAAAGGGCTTGGCAGGAGCAGGGACCCTGCCTGCCTTGGGAGCTACTTACCGGCGAGCCCCTTCCTCCTCCTGCTTCTGCTCCTGCTGGTTTTGCTCCACCCTTTCCTTCCAGCGGTCCCGAAGCAGTTTGTACGCGGTGGTGACCTTCGCGTTCTGCTCTACTTGCGGTAGCTGATATCTGCAGGAGGAGGAACAAAGTCCTTGTCCTGCTCCCTGGGGACCCCTGGCACTTTTCCCCTCTGCAGTTCCTCCACACCCTCCCCAGCAGAATTCAGGGGATGTTGTCTATCCCGGTAGGTATCAGGGGATGCTGCGTGCCCCGCAGCACAGGGATTTCAGGTGCTCCAGGGACGGGGAGGGTCAAGGTGCACCATTATCCCAGGCCGCAGCTTGCAACTCGCGTGCCTTGCACACTCACTTGTCCGCTGGCATGCCTCTGTCTGCAGAGGAGCGCTGGCCAAGGGGTTCCAGCTTCTTCACCCTTTGCATCTGTTTTGTAAGGGCAAGAAGAACAAACTTCAGGAGGGAGGAGTGAACAGGGGAAATGGCACTGGCCCACTCACAGGGGATGCACCTAGTCCAGGCACAGATCCACAGGTTGCCACCCCCTCGCCCATTTCCCCTGGCTGCAGCCATCTCCCTCCTCGGAAGGGCTCAGCCAACTTGGCTGCTGCCCCAGGCAGGCAGCAATCCTCCTCCTGGGCCCTGGCTGCCCGCAAAGCTCCCTTGCCTGCCCGGCAGGCAGGAGATGCCCCTTTCTCAGAGGGCCCTGCACGGCATCCCATAGCTTCTCCTGACGTGGGGCCCTTTCTGCCCCCACAGCCTGCTGTCCCCTCTGTGCGGCTTGCCCTTGCCTCTCTTTGAAGACGGAGATGCAGGCAGCCCTTGGAGCGCACTGCACGGGAGGGTGGTTGTTTCCTGGCGAGGGCACAGGAAGGCAACTCGATCACACTTTTGTGCGGTTGGGAGGGAGAGTTGATGGGTTTTGCTCTTCACTGTCTCTCTGCCCCTGCTCTTGAGCCTCACGGGCTCTTTGCCCCTTTTCAACACAGCGGGAATACTGTTCTCTCCTGCCCTAACTGAGCAGGGACCAAAGAGGCACTGAGCTGTCCTCTACGCCTTCAATGCCAAAAAGAACCGTTTCTGCGATTAACAAAACCCCAGAAGAATTTTTGCAGGCGTTTTGTGTTGGAGAACAGAGCGAAATGTGCATCCTTGCAGGACACATCCCAAAAAGGACACTGGGGGTTGTAGGGAGCCCACGCTGAGGGCCCTTTCCGCGACCTCCCATCACACACCTGTGCAGCAGCCCTGGGAGCAGCACGGGCAGCAGCAGGCCGAGGAGCGGCCGGAGGATGCGGGCGGTGCTCCACTTTGCCCTCCTTCTGCACCAGAGGGTCCTCCACATGCCCCGCTTGTTTGACAGAGTTGCTGAGAAGACACCGTGGGAGGCAAGAGGTTGAGGGTACGGGGCTTTTGATCCCACAAGGAAAAGGATGGGATTCCCTGCAATCTCGAGGGACTCCTTCCTGGACAAACGCTCCTGCACTAGGCATTTCCTTTTAGCTCCCCAAAACGTCCTGATGCTGGAGGAAAGTTAAGGCCATGGGAGGCTCCCATGAAAAGTGGTACGTGCTTGCCTTCCAGCAGGAGAACAGCCTTAAGTGGGGTGTGTGTGGGAGGCCTTTTGGAGGCCCTAGGCCCCGCATGGTCAAAGGGGCCCGCTCTGGAGCACAGATCCTCCTCCCTCCCGCCAAGGCTCTCACCTGGCAGCAGGCTGCTTCGCCGGGCCTTGCCGCCTGCTGCCTGTGCCTGCGTTGGGCAGCGCGGGCAGACACAGCTCCTGGCGCTGCTGCAGGCGCTTGCCAGGCTGCTGCTCTGCAGGGAGGAAGGGAGGAAGCTCTTGAGCAGAGCCTGCTGAGCAGCCCCTTTCCAGGGGGCTGCTGTGAGGCAGCGTGGGGGGACAGGGAGCCAACGTGCCCCGCAGGCGGCAGCTTTGGCCTTACCTTTGGTGGGGCTGGTGCTCCTGAGCTCCTCGGCTTTATTTTTCCCAGAGCGGGAGGCGGTGGAGACAGCCTTGGCCTCTGGGCTGCCTTTCTCCAGGAGCCGAAACCTGGAAAGCAGAGGAGGAGGCAGGTTTGAAGAAAGGGGGCTGTCTGCCCTGGCCTCTTGCTCCAGGACTCATGCTGCTTCCTGCCCTAGGAGAACTCCTCGTTTACCAGATGCTTTGCCTCCGTGCACACTTCCCTGGGGAGGTTGGCAGTGTCCCCCAAAGCCAGGGAACTTGGCGTAAGTGCCTGTGAGCACTGAGCCCCGGCAGTGCACCCGGCTGAGCAGCAGCTGCGAGGGCCCCCTGTCAGCCAGCCAAGGGCTGCAAAGGAAACGCACTCACCTGGGGAAGACGCGCACGGGGCGAGAGCAGGTCCCGGGAAGAGTCATCCTCCCAGCTGCCTTGCTGGGATCCTTTGCCCAAGGGACCTGCAAGGCAGCACAGGCCCGTTGGGAGGTTTCCGAGGCAGCTTCCTGCCTGCTGGCAAAGGCAGCAGCCCCTGCGGGTGCTGCAGGAGGAGCCGCCGCTCCAAAGCCGCCTCCTCAGCCCTGACCGTGCCCATAAGGCCCTTGATGTAGCATGCAGATGCTGCACGAGGGAGCCCTGAGAGTGGCTCCGGAATGACTCGAATATCCATGCGAGTCATTCTGTAGAGACGAGGATGCAGGGAAGTGGGGCGGGACGCTCCCCTGGGGAGTGGGGAATTTGGTGGGACCAAGCTTTGGAGAAGGTGTTTGTTTAGCCTGCCCAGAGCGGGAAGCCACTGAGGCCTCCCAAAGCAATGAAAGTAGGCCTGGAAAGTAGAGCAACTTACACTGCGAAGGGCTGCAATTAAGCTTGCCGTTTTTTCCAGCTTTTTGATGCAGCTGGCGTAAAATCTCATGCAAAGTCTGTCTCCCTGTTGGGTCAGCACACCCATGTCCCTGAAGGCAAAGGCCACATCCTGCTTCTTGCCCAAGTGCAATCTGAACAAGTGGATGGTCTCTCTCACGCAGTCTTTTATGATATGCCACGGAAAGGAGGTGGCCAGGGACAAGCGGTGGTAGTCGAGCGTCTCAATCCAGATATCATCTGCAAGGAAGAGAGTCTGCAATGTCAGTGCTACAGGGGCCGCAGCTGGCATCGCTGGGCCATCAAGGCATGGGAGTGGCGTGGAGCCAAGAGTTGGGGCATCGAGGGCAAGAGAGCCCGACTTGCTGCGACACTCGCAGCAGAAGAGTGCAGCGAAGGTCCTTCCCAAGAAAGAGCTCTCTGTGTGGGGGGTTGCGCGGGGGGAGCTCTCTGTGTTCCCCAGCTGTGGAGGGCATTGCCTGCTTCTGGCAGCCCCTGCACAGCGCAGGGAGCGCACTCCCAGCCTGGGTACAGTGGAGAGGGGAAGCGGAGGGTGGTCCCTGCTGTCTCACCAGGGAGAGTCACTTCGGGGCACTCCTGCACACAGACCATCTGCTCGCCCAGCTTGAAGATGGGTCTCTGAACCATGAGCACCCCTTCTTCACCCAGGCTCACTGGCTCCTGGACTGTGCAGAAGGTGCCAAGACCCTTGAGCAGGACACCCTGCACATAGAAAAGACAGAAAGGCCACGTGTAAGCATTGTGTTGATGGAAAAGGGGAGGACTGTGTGAGCGAGGGCAGGCTGCTCTGTGCCCTCCCTGCTGTTGCGCTACAGTAGGGCAAGACTTTGGAAAGCTCTGGAGGAGAGCCCCTTGCTGTGGATGTTGTCCTCAGCCTCCTCTCCACATTTGGTCCTCACCGTCCTCCAAGTATTTCCTACCATGGCAGTGGACAACAAGATCCCAGGGCTCTCAAAGAGGACAGAGGCAGGAAAATGCCTCCATCTCTCTGCTTGGCCTCTGCATTGTAGCCACCAGGAAAGGGAAGCCCCACGAGGTGTCGAATGTTTCTTCACACGAGACCTGCCCGTAGTTTCTCCCCCAGTTTGACAAGGAGCTGCTCTGCGGCACACGGTCTGGTGGCAGTGCGCTGCCGTGGCGCTGGGGGAAGGATTGCTCCCAGGGGCCCAGGGCTCTCTGCACAACGGAAACCCCCAAGGCGAGGAGGAGCAGGACGGCAGCCCACCTTGTTCAGCTTCAGCTGCTTCAGGATGTAATGGGACACAGCGTCCCAGATGGTGACAATCTCTGTGGAATGAGGGAAAGATGTGTCAGGCCCCGTGTCAGAGAGCTCACGAGTTCTCCGCAAGCGGCTCCCTTCAGGGTGACAGATGCACGCGCACGCAAGCCAACCAAGAAGCCACTGGCTGAGCTGCCCAGGTGGCCTGTGCCCCTGTTTCAGCCTTACGCTGATCCCCACGGACATGCAGAGGAGAAGACGGGACAGGGGAAGGATTTGGCACAAGATCAGTGGCCAGTGACTCTTGGCAAAGGATGCCAGTTGCAAGTGCGAAACTCAAAACATCTTCTGCCCACTAGAGCACATGTGAGGATGCAGGGGCATGAAACTGAGGTTGTCCCAAACAAGAAACCTCCTTGGATTTACTCCAGAGCAAAGGATTTGTTTCCACCGGGGCCATTAGTGGCGGGCGCTGGAGAGCCCTGGGGGAATGCAGGGTCACATCCATCTCCCGGACAGGGGATCTCTTCCCTCATAGCGGCAGTCCACCAAAGGCCTTCCCCCATCCCAGGCAGACGTGACCCCTCACTGCTACTCCCTGAGCAGAGGGAGCTGTGCCCAAAGGAGCCTTAGGACCCAAGGCAGCCACAGGTGCAAGACCCACGAGTCCCGCATGACACGTTGTCTCCCAAGCCAGGCAGGACCCTCAGGCCACGCTCTCCCAACAGGCCCCAGCCCTCCGCAGGCTACAGCCCCGGGGCCACAGCTGCTTTGACCCCTAACAGGATCTGCGGCACCTGGCAAAGCAGCCCTCAAACCCTTACCCTCAGTGGAGAGCTGCAGGAGCACGGGGAATAGAAATGAGTGCTCCGGACCAACGGTCTTAGTCCAGAAGCCCTCCATCTTGGCTTCCCCGCTGTCCTTGGCTTGCCGGTCGAGCAGGGATGAAGAATTCTCTTCCCACGACCTCGCCAAGGCCTCCTCTCTCTCCAACGAGCCCCTTGTTCTCAGCCCGTGAGGGAGAGCTTCCCCGAGCACTCTCACTGCCTCCTGTGTGCGCTCCTCGTCACCGAGAAGCTCCAAAGGGCATCAGTGGAGCAGAGCACGGCGAGCAGTGACCAGCAGCGCGCGTGCCTGGCAGGGAAGTGACAGGGCCCTGCTGATCGCTGGGGTCACTTCCTTGTGATGCAGCACAAGCCAGTGTGACATCAGCGCGTGTCACCAGGGGCTGCATGAGGGGAGCTGTTGGGACCTGCGCGGGTCTTCCGGAGCTGAGCCCTGGGGCTGTGTCAGTCCTGGCCCTGAAAATGTGGGGCTGAGCTCAGCCCTCCCCTGAAGGATATACTCTCCCAAAGGTCTGGCACAGAGAACCCTCTTCTGAGCTGCAAATACATCACTACACTCTCAGACAGGAACATGACTCAGAGAGAGATAAAATAAAAACAGGCCCAGTCCATCCTTGGGAAGATCTTTGTGATGGAAGACGTTTTCATGGAGACCGTCAGAACTGCAGCTGTGCTGAACATGGTCCTGCACCTCTTTGCAAACACCTTCATCTAAAGTCTCAGGAAAAAAAAAAAAAAAGGCCCTGAGGCCCTGAAGGAAGTCATTGGACATGCAAACTTTTGGCTGCCTTGATGCTTTTCGTAATTGCCATTCTAAATATGCATGATTTATTATATCACATATATATATGTAGCTATTTAATACAGGTGCCTCAGCAGATTTGTGTTCTCTTTGGATTGCAGTGGTGACAGGGGAGGGTGTGAATTGTGCCATGGTTACAAGGGACTGTTATAAATGAAATCGAAAATATGTTCACTAAATGTAACCCCCCTTATTCAGACTGCAACACAGGCTGACAGTACATGTTGACACAAGGAACTTTCATAAATCATCTCAGGAAGTTTATCTGAAAACTTTGGGAACAATGACCAAGGGCTGTTGAGGAAACCTCAAAACACCTTCCTTCCCTGAAGAACAGAAAATGCTAAGTTTAAGATGCTAAGAAGGTGCCAAGAAAATTAAGCTTACAATAAGTTAAAATTCATTGGATTCAAATACATAAATAAATCTCAGTTTCACTGTTGTGATGAAGACAGCTTCACTCATTAGCCAGTGATGGCATGTGGGCAATAGCTTTATTTATTCACTTTTGAGGGAGGTTTCTTAAAAATATATATATTTACAACATGCTGCCAGCATGTTCATTGTTAGAAGCCCCATTTTATATCCACTGATGAGTCTAGGATGCATTTCTGTTAACAAAAAAAAAAAAAAAAAAGTGTTTTATCTTGGATACATAAGCATATCCTACCGTCTTTTTCTTTGCTGAAGAAGTACTCCATGTTTGAGAATGTTTTCAAATAAACTATTTTTTCTAATAAACTAACCTTCTATCATCCATATCCTTTCATGGCAAAGTGATGGGCAGAAGCATGTAGCGTTGATGAAATCTCTCTTTTTTTTTTTTTTTTTTTTTTTGTGTTGCACCAGGGATAACAAAAAAGTGCAGAGGAACGGAAAGCACTCCTTTGCATTCATGTTTCATTTTGTTAGGGCCTCTGAGGGGCAGAATTGCTGTTAATATCTTTTATAAACTGTATGTGAGCATCCCATTTCTGAAGGGAAGTGTGAACTCTTTAAAGCAAACTCCATATCCTCACACTGGGCCCCAGGGAAGTTGCAGCACTTTGGGTGAACAAAGCCTGACCGAGTACTTAGCTGCTCTTGGGCAGCTCGGTTGTCTTGCTCTGAAATGGGCTCTTCCGCACCACAGTGAAGGATGTGGTGGCCGTGGATCTTCCATCCAGGCCCACAGCTCCCCCGGCCAAGCAGAGTTAGGGTGTGCAGGCAGATGCCTCAACCCTGGCCCAGTGTGGACTTAACTGAACAGGACATGAAGAACTAGAGGGTAAAAGAAATCACTGGACACTGCAGCTAACAGAATGAGGCAGAGGGAGTGAAAAGGGGCAGTGGTGTGTAAGCAAGACCCTGACCACTGCACTTGTGTGGCCAAGCCATGTGCCTGGTCACTGCAGTCTATCCCACTTGTATACCCCATTCATGCTGATGAGCACACATCTGTCCCTGCACAGCGGAGAATATGGGAATGGCAGTGTGGGGTGCTGTGTTCATGGAAATCTCAGATTTATTGAGTTACCTTCTCTTTCCTCCTCTATCACCAGAGCTCAGGCTGAAGGCCGACAGCCAGCAGAGACAGCCAGAGTCCTGCTTGTGAACTAGAGCACTTCTTCTGCCAAACAGAAAAGCCACCTCTTCCCTCTGCTCCCCACCTGCCCCGGCCATGACAACACGTGCCCTGCATGGAGCGGTTGGCTGCTTTTGGAGAAGAAGCCCTACCAGGCAAGAGCCTGGGGATGTACTGGAGACAAGGGGCAGGAAGCAAAAGCCTCCTAGGCAGAGTCACCAGTGCCCAGGCAGCAAGGGCAGGTTAAAGCACTCCTTTGCTAGTGGCAGTGGCATTAGTGGTACAGCTGTCTTGTGCTGGCTGCAGGGAGAAAAAGCCTCATCGTCCAGAAAGCCATCCCTCCTCTGTCATTACCTCCTCAAAGAAAGAAGAAGTTGGATAGCTCATGACAGTGGCTGGGAGCAGGCCAAGAGCTGGGCTGCACTGCCAGTGATCCATGCAAACCTCCCGTCTGCCTTGCCAGTTTCCCTTCTTTTGCCCTCTTTGCGAACAGAGCCTGCCAGGGTCCTCTGCATGGCTTTGAGTGCTCCCTCAAGACCTCCATGTCCCTTTGACGTGCTCCCTGTTCTGGCAGTGCCCCTCTGGACTCCCACTCTTTGGTGTTTTGGGGCATCCCAGGGCCCTCCATGCGCTGTTCACAGCTCTCCACAGTGCCTCCATGTGTGTTTTGGTGTTCCTGCAGCTCCTCACTGCCTTATAGGGGACAGCTGCTCTGCTGGAGTGTCTCTCAGTGTGCCCCAGGTGCCTCCAAGCACCTTTTAGGGCTCCCTGGAAGCCTCTGAGCACATTTTGGGGGGCTCCCTTGGCCTCTGTGTTTCTTTAGTTTGCTCCAGGGACGTCTGCACACTTCCCAGAGGGCTCAGTGTGTCTATCAGGTGGTCCTAGGAACCTCTGTCTTGGGACTTTGTGTGCATTGTGGGCCCTTCCAGGGTGTTCAGAGCACTACTTGGAGCCTCTCAGAGGCCTCTGATTGCCTTTGGTTTCTTCACAGTGCCCACCCTTGATTTTTGGTGCATCCCATGAGTCTCTGTCTGCTTCTTGGGGCACCGTAGGACCCAAGCACCATTCAGTGTGTCCGAGCAGCCTCTGAGTGCCTTTCAGTGTGCCTCATTTTTCAGTCCATTCCTGGGGCCTCAGGTGCCATTTGGTGTGTGCCAGAGATTTGTCTGGTTTTTGATGATTCTTGGAGGCCTCAATCTGCTTTTCAGTATATCTCATGGGTCTTTGAGTTCCTTTCATTTCCCTCATTGGGCTGCTGTCAGTTTTTCAGTGCATCCCAAGGCTCCTTGAGTGAGCTCTGGTGCCCTGAAGGCCTCAGTGAATATCGGGGGCCTCCACGTGTCTCCATCTGTGTCTCAGCAGCCCGTTGGATCCCCTTTCTTCCCAGAGACGTGCAAAGACCCACTGCTCTTCTGGCACATACGGTCCTTTGGTGAGGCCCACAGAACCTCCTCTGGGGTCCCCCAAAAGTCCCTCAGTGCCTCTTGGGGCTGGAGAAGCTCCCAGTGGGGAGATGCTGCCATGGGAGAGGGGGCTGGAGCATTATCCTCTGCCACCCCCAAAGAGACCCTAGACCCCGAGCAGAGATGTCTGATTTTGTCTCGCGGCGGAGGGTACCCATTGCCGGGAGAGGTGAGCTGTGATGGGGCAGCAAGGCAGGGAGAGGTGGTGGCAGCCACACAGTCCCTGCTCTTCTGTGGCTGGGAAGGCTGAAACCCGTACATGAGTGGAGGATGGATGCACAAGTGGTAGTGTGATGGGCAGGCAAAAAAAGCAAAGGAAAACAAGAAGTAGGGGATATAGTTAACTGCACTGTAGGAAAGGAAAATTAAAGCAGGAGGAAAAAAAATCAGCTCTCAGAAATTGATAGTTTAGCCACAGATGTCTCATCTTTTACATATTCATCTATATATATTATATAGAAAGAGATACAGGAATAGATGTGTGTGACTCCTTTCTCACTATTCCAGGAGCAGCTCTCTGAGTAGGTTAGCACAAGGAAACAAATGAGCCGGGGTGAAGGATGAGGAGGGTTTTGTGGGCTTGCCCTGAGCCCTCACTTGCCCGTCAGTGTGTGAGATCCCCTCAGGAAGGGTCAGCAAGTTGCAGAGACCCCTGAATGGAGGAGGGAGGCAGTTTGGGTGCCACATGCTGGACAACCATCGAACCCTCCTCCCTACTCAGCTCCCACAGGAGAGGTCTTTCACCCATTCGTACTGGGGAGCAGCTGCTTCAAACCCAGTGAAGGAACAGGGATCCTGTCTCAGCTCCTATGGGCTCCTGCTTTAGGGGTAGACATGGCATCTTCTCGGCCATGGAAATATGGGCTAGCGTTCAGGGCCTACAGTCACCTGCGGGCTCACTGCTATGGGGCCCCAGGCCAGCACTCGAGGCTCTGTGCAGCTCTGTGCTGCAGCTCTGTGGTGGCAACTGTCCCAGGGACCAGGGTAGCCCAGGAAGAGCCCTTTGGAAAAGAGCAGGTTGGGGCAGGAGATTGGACCATCCTGCCCAGAGGGACATAATAGGACTCTGCAGACTGGCACATATGGCTGGAAACCCTGCATGAGGTTTGCAGGATGGGAATGTCTAAGACTGACTGTAAGGCTGAGAGAGCTGGGCCTGTTCAGCCTGAAGAAGAGAAGGCTGAGAGGGGACCTGCTCAGTGTCTATGAATACCTTAAGAGGGAGTGAGGAGGATGGGGCCAGCATCTTTCCAGTGGTGGCCAGTGATAGGACAAGAGGAAACAGCCACAAACTGAAGCACCAAAGGTTCCACAGAAACTCAAGGAAAAATTTCTTGACAGAGTGACAGAGCCCTGGAGTAGGTTGCCAAGAGAGGTTGTGGAATCTCTTTCCCTGGAGATCTTCAAAACCCGCTTGAACACAATCCTGTGCCACGTGCTCTAGGTGACTTTGTGTGTGCAGGGGGGTTGGGCTAGATGATCTCTAAAGGTCCCTTCCAACCTTAATAATTCTATGATTCTATGTCCCTGCCAGCAGAAATATCCTCCAGCTGGACTCATCACTATTCCCACACCCCAGAGATCACGGGCTCTTGCAGGAGCACAGCCTGTCTCAGAGCCTGCTCTTCCCAAGATGTTCCCCTTACCCACTGCTGGTTTGTGCTGCTTCACCTTCCCTGATCAGCTTTGGGGAGACATCCAACACCTGGGGAGGGAAACACAATCTCTGGGTCAAACTCCCACATGGTTTTAATAAGAACAAATAGCAATGCATGGGATAAAAGTAGAGAAAAGATGAGAGAGGCAATGTCCAGCTCTTTCTGCTACTAGTGGCAGAAGGGAGAGCAGTCTTTGTCACTCATGACTCTGCAAGCTGCACAGACCTCTCTTCTGTCCCAGCTGCACCCAACCTCATGGCAGTGATGGGCTCTCTCAGACCTGGGTTCACGGACAGTCTGGCACCAGGGTCCAGTCTCAAAGCCTTGGTGTCCTCATGAGGATGTGCCAGGGATGCTCCTTCAGCATCATCATACGCTGTGTCTGCGAAGGGAAAGGATGGGGCTGCTCTGATTGCCCTGGGGTCTCCATCACACCCCCAGCAGCGCACGTTCCCCACTGGAAGCAGCAAGGCCAGTGCATTGCAGTCTGCCCCACACACATGCCCCTCCTGGGCTGAATCCCCTTCCTCCCTGTCTCTCACTGCCTGAGACCTTCAGTCCCCTAATCCCACCCCCGTCTCCTCACCAGTAAAACTCCTAAGGCAGGTACCCTCCCCATGCCGGGAGGCCGGGCTCTCAGGCTGCTGCCACTCTCCTGGCACTGGGGACAGCACCCCAGGAGCCAGCAGCTGCATTTCCCCCTCACCTCTCCGTGCCTCTTCAAGCCATTCACCATCCTCTGCTTCCCTGGGCACTTCCCAGTCTTGCTGGCCAGGAACAAGATCCTCCCCAGGGTCAGATACTTCTCTGGCATCGTCATAGCCATCCGCTGGGTCACCTGTGGGCAGGACAGGGACCTCTGAAACGAGAGAGGAGCTGGTGATGACAGGAGCCCTCCCACAGAGCAGAGGAAGGAAGGACATGAAGGAACAAAGGGCAGAGACACTGGTGTTGGCAGGGTCACAGAAGATCCAGCATCCTGGATCCAGGGTTATGGGAGTGTGTGTGAGGCAGCAGGGTGCCCTCTCCCCCTGTCGCAGGGATAACAGAGCTGGAGTCTGCACCAGGGCTGGGGATTCCCTGGGACAAACTCAGAGCCTGATGGAGGCAGGGACAAATCTAGCCCAAAAAGGCTCCATTCAGGCACCCAGCTCAGTGGGGCATGTCCAATGCTTGCCTACACTGCATGACTCCAGAGTCATTCCTGAAGGCAATTCCTCCCCACCCCAATGGTGACACTCAGTGACACAGCTATGGGGAGGAGAGACCAACCCTTCCCCTGCCTCCCTGCCCATTACCTGGTGCTGACCCAGGATGCTCCTCACTGTCCCTGGGCTCGGGCTGCAGCTTGGTCAGGGAGCCCTCTGAAGAGGAACCTGGCAAGAGGAGCAGTGAATGTTATCGGGATGAGCCCTTCTGACCCTGCCAATTGTCAGCCCTGCTGGGGATGGGGACCCACCTAGCAGGGACTGCATGGGGAGGACAGCCCAGGGCTTGCCCTGCTCCCATGGGAAAAATCCCATCTCCAAGGGCCTTTCAGAGCAGCCCTGGCCACCCCCTTCCCTTACCCAACAGGTACAACCGATGGTGGCAGCAGGACAGGCAGGGAGAAGCTGTGCCCGCGGGTTGGGATGGGCAGAGCAGGTCGGGAGGAAGCTCCTCGCCTGAGCCCAGCACTGGGCTGCTCTCCTGAAGGAACCTGCGACCCCAGCACTGAGGAGACAACTGGCCCGAGGGCTACAATGGTCCCATCGTGGGTTAGGGCCAGTGGAAAGGGCCCTGCCACGTGCTCTGTCCCAGAACCGACCACACAGACCTGGAGGACTGAACCTCGCCTGCTTCTCCCACACTTGGCTGTAGTCGATCTCCTGGTACACGGCCTCAGAGAGGGGCTCCAGAGACCTCCTGGAGGCTGAGGATATGGGCAAGATCAGCACAGGCACATGGAGAGAGGAGAAGGACCCCGATGTGGGCACTCAGCCCTTCCACCTTAGCCAGATGAGCACTGATCCCACAGCCCAGACCCACTGCTCTGCCCAGGCACTATGGTCAGATCCCCTCTGACAGCAACACCCCTGTGGAGATGGTCTGGGGCAATGTCACCTCATGCTCTCTTTTCAGAGACAGCCCCCAACGCCCCTTTTGGCCCCAAGTCAGGCCCTGCTCTGACCAGGGAGCAGCTCCCATAGCACCTCTCCCCAGGAGCTTCCCACTCTCTGCCAGGCTGGTCCATAAAATGATCCTGCCCTGATATGGGTGAACAGGGCAGGACAGAGGGAGCAGCCCAGCAACCGACTCCCACTCTGAGAGACCCCCTGCCCTGAGCTCCTCTTGGCACGGCTCCTGCCCCACAGCCTCCCCCTAGCACTGTTCAGAGCGCAGCCAGCCGCGTCCCTGGACGTCTCCTGCTGCTCCCATCTCCCCCAGCCCCTCGCTGCCTTTTCTCTCCTCCTCCATCACCATCTCCTCCTGCATCAGCACTCCCACAGCTCCTGCTTGCGGGTGTCCCACAAACAGTGAAGGAATAGGGAATAAGGCAGGAGGTAGCACCCCCACCCCAGCCCTCTGTGCCCTCACACACACCCCACAGCCCCCACAGGGCTGCCAAGAGGCATCGTCCACCCTGGTACCGATGGGGAAGGACCCACCTCTGCGCTGAGCCCTGGCTCTTCGCACTTGCCCTGCCAGGAGGGCCAGGAGCAGGCAGAGCAGGGCCCCCAGGATGATGCAGATGACAACAGGCACGGAGACTCCTCTGCTTTCCCTCACACGCCTCTGGGTGGGATCTGCATGGGCAGTGACATGGACGAGGCAGGCCCTCGCCTGGGGCACGCTGGGGCCCAGGGACACCCCAGTCCTGACCCATTGCACATGGCAGGGCTGGGAGGCCCTGTACTGGCATCTCTCACACTGCTGGATACTCACAGCCCTCCACAAAGCCAAACGCTCCCACCTCTGGCCTCCTTTCTGAGGGCTCAGGGCGCTTCCCTTGGTCTTCAGGTCACAGCCTGGCCCCAGGGAGACTCAACCCAGGGAGGAGGACAGGTTACCTGCTCGCGGGGCTGCTGTTGTCATCCTGGGTGCAGCTGCAGAGCAGGGAGAGAGATGTGGCTGTGCCTGTGCATGTCCCCTCCAAGTGCCATCAGAACAGTCCTTCCCTGGGCGCCCATGACAGGCCCTGGGCTCTCTGCTCTGGGCCATGGGGAGGACAGCACGGACAGCCCAGGACAGGCATTCACAGGGCTGCAGAACCCCACAGGCAAAGGCATGAGGACACCCTGCCCCATAACATCTGCTCCCCACCTGGCACCAGGCACCCAACCTCTGCAGGGACATCCCTATTCTGGAGTCTGGGGCCCTGTGAGGGCCCAGCTGGGATAACGTGTCCCCAAACAAGGGGACCAAGCACTGCCACTCACCAGAGCAATTCACAGCAGCATCTTCCTTGTGCTGGCAGGCACGGCTGTTGCCGCACTGCACATTGCAGTCCCAGAGAGACCGCTCCGTCCCTCTGCACTTCACTTGCTGCAGCCAGATGGGACCCGTCCCCTCCCCAAACGCAGCCTCCCCCAGGGCAGACACGGCAGGGCCGCAGCCCAGCTGCCTGCAGGCCACCTCAGCGTCCTTCATGTCCCAGGAGTCGTCACACACCGTCCCCCAGGCGCCGCGGTGCCAAACCTCCACTCTGCCCGAGCAGCCGTCCTCTCCTCCCACGACACGAATCTTCTCCATCTCTGGAAAACACAGAGCCCTCCATGTGATTGGGGTGGTTGGGAGGGCCTGGCCAGGTGAGAAGGGCACAGGGAGCAGCAGTTACCTGTGCAGCTCGTAGAGTTGGGGCACTCTGCCGCTAGGGCTGGAGGGGTTTCTGGTCGTCTCCCTGTAGAAAGAAACGCTACAGTGAAAGAAGGGGCTGCTTTATGGGGGTCATGTGGACAGGATCAGGACTGAGCTGTGCTTGAACCTCCCAGCACCTCCCCCTGCTCGTGGACAAAGGTGAACCCCCCTGATAATGCAGTGTGTAACAGTGCTGGACTCCAGTGTTACCCTGGCTACTGACCCCAAGAGGTTTCCTGGTTAGCAGAGGAGCAGGAGCATGTCCCCAGGGGAGGCTGTTTCTGAGCTCTGGTGCCAGCACTGCCCTGCGCACGGCCTGGTTCCTACATAACCTTGAGCCACCAGCACCGCGTTCTCTCTCCCCCTTCCCATTCCCTCAGCAAACCACGGTCATGAGTGGAATGCTCTGCATGGACTTCCCAAGCTAAAAGGTGATTGTCTGGGCCCCATCTATTCACAACAGAGATCAACAGGCACCTCCAAGAGGTGTCCAAGGTGCAGTAGAGGAGCTCACCAAGGTGAGGTGGAGGCTGCATGTGCCTCTTCCCCTCCTTGGCCATGTGGGTAGCTCAAGGCAGCTACTGCTCATGGATATGTTGTATTTGTGTCACTGACAGCAGAATGATCTCATATGGAAAGTAAAAGCCACTCCAGACCCCTTCTCAACATTGTGCCTTGCTGAACAGGGAGCAAGACCTGCTGTGAGCTTTGCGCCCACATGGCTCCAGCATTACCATTGCAGGTGATGTGGGTCTCTTCTCGTTGGTCATCACAGGACTGTGGGTTCCAGGGATCAGAGGGGCACTGCCAAAAGGAGCTGTTCCTCTTTCCACACTCAACATGATCCAGCCATGTATGGCCAGATACCTTCCTATATGGCAGGTCTGTTTCAAGGAATCCTCCATCTCCACAGCCCAGCTGTTTGCACACCAGAGACACGGTGCTCGAAGTCATTGAGTTGGAGCAAACACTCCCCCATGACCCGTTGTAGAAAACCTGTAGGCGCCCAGAGCAGCCATCACTGTTCTCCAGCCTCAAGGCCACAAACTCTGGAAGGAAAAACACAAAGCTAGGGGGGACAAGCTGGTCCTGGAGTGAGCAGAGATAAACATAACAAGAATTCCTTAGGGCATTCTATGGCATCCGTGAATAGGGAGGATTATTCTAAGAATCATAGATTGCTTAAGGTTGGAAGGGACTTTTAGAGGTCATCTAGTCCAATCACCCTGCACACGCAGGGTCACCTAGAGCACGTGGCACAGGACTGTGTCCAAGTGGGTTTTGAAGATCTGCAGAGAAGGAGACTCCACAACCTCTCTGGGCAGCCTGTTCCAGCGCTCTGTCACCCTCATTGCCAATAAATTTTTCCTTAAGTTTCTGTGGAACATTTGATGCCTTAGTTTTTGGCCGTTTCCTCTAGTTCTATCAGTGGCCACCACTGAAAAGAGGCTAGTACCATCCTCCTCACTGCCTCCCTTGAGGTACTTCTAGACACTGCTCAGGTCCCCTCTCAGCCTTCTCTTCTCCAGGCTGAACAGGCCCAGCTCCCTCAGCCTCTCCTCATAGGGCAGATGTTCCAGGCCCCTGATCATCCTTGTAGCCCTGCGCTGGGCTCTCTCCAGCAGTTCCACATCCCTCTTGTCCTGTGGGGCCCAGAACTGGACACAGTACTCCAGATGTGGCCTCACCAGGGCTGAGTAGAGGGGCAGGATCCCCTCCCTCGACCTGCTGGAGACGCTCTTCTTAATGCACCTCAGGATCCCATTGGCCTTCTTGGCCACGAGGGCACACTGCTGCCTCATGGTCAACTTATCATCCACCATGACACCCAGGTCTTTCTCCGCAGAGCTGCTCTCCAGAAGGTCAGTCCCCAGCCTGTACTGGTGCCTGGGGTTATTCCTCCCCAGGTGCAGGACCTTGCACTTGGCCTTGTTGAACTGCATGAGGTTTTTCACCGCCCAGTTGTCCAATCTGTCCAGGTCCCTCTGGATGGCAGCGCAGCCCTCTGGGGTATCGGCTACTCCTCTCAATTTCGTATCATCAGCAAACTTGCTGAGGGAGCACTCCGTGCCTTCATCCAGGTATTGATGAATAAATTGAACAGGACTGGACCAAGGACTGACCCCTGGGGGACCCCGCTAGCTACAGGCCTCCAACTAGACTCTGCACCGCTGATCACCACTCTCTGGGCCCTGCCATCCAGCCAGTTCCTAATCCACCTCACTGTCCACTCATCTATCCCACATTGCTGGAGGTTGCCCAGGAGGATATTGTGAGGGATGGTGTCAAAAGCCTTGCTGAAGTCGAGATAGACAACATCCACCGCTCTCCCCTCGTCTATCCAGCTGGTCATTCCATCATAGAAGGCTATCAGATTAGTCAAGCATGACTTCCCCTTGGTAAATCCATCCTGACTACTCTTGAGCACCTTCTTGCCCTCCACTTGGCCCCCGTGCCTCCACCAAGAAGCAGGGAGTCTTCTAGACATCCCAGGGCTCAGATAGTCAGAGGGTACTGCCAGCAAGGCACTGTTTTACCAAGGGAACAGAGAGAAGCATCCAATGTGCAGCACTACCCTCCCCTCTGATCTGTGGGGACACCTGTGCTCTCCCTATAGTCCTGAGCAGGTCCTGTGGGGACTGTGCATGGGTGTCCCCAGGACCGGGCAGGAAGGGGGCTCAGGGCAGTCGGGGCAGTTCCACCATGTCCAGCTTCTCCCTCGTCCCCTCCTCATGAAGCACCAGGCTCCCACCACGGCTGCCCGCACAGACCTGAGCAGACGACTCCTGCATCCTCTTTGTGCCTGCAGTTGTGCTGCCCCCAGGGCCTGGCCGGGCAGTCCCAGAGAGCAGCTTCATCCCCGGAGCAGTTCACGTCATCCAGCCAGATCTGTCCAGAGCCTTCCCCGTAATGAGCAGAGCCGGTGAAATTCACAGCCACCCCGCAGCCCAGCTGGCGGCAAACAACGGTGGCGTCCAGCAGGTCCCAGGAGTCGTCACAGACGGTCCCCCACGTGCCGTTGTAGAAGATCTCCACTCTCCCAGCGCAGCGCCCTGCCCTGTGCACCAGCCGGACCCGCCGGCTCCCTGCACCCAGGAGAAACCCGGCTGTCAGGGGCTCGCAGCCCTGGGGAGCACAGCACATTGGGGACCGTCAGAGCAACTCACCCGAGCAAACCACCCCCACGTCCTCGGCAATTCCTGCAGGCGCTGCCGCAGGCAGGGAGGTGTTGCAGAGGGTCAGGCGAGTCTCCTTCCCTGCACACTGGACCCTTCTCAGCCCCACGGGGCCCGTCCCTCGCTCAGACTTCGGCGGGTTGTAGGCTTGCTCTGCCTCTCCGCACTGGAGCTGCTGGCACACCACGCTGGCATCGTTCAGGTCCCACTGGTCACCCAGGACTCGGACCCATGTCCCATTCAGGGGCATCTCCAGTCGCCCGTCACAGCGGCTCCCTCCACCAACCAGACGCAGGGATCCAGAGAGTCCTGCTCGGAGAGAGGGGAAATGTCCTGCATGCTGCCTTGTTTCCCATTCTCATGCCCTTGGACATCCTGGAGCTCACCTATCCATATCCAGCTCACAGTGAGGAGCTCAAGGATGGGAGTGCTCAAAGGGATTTTGTTTTCCAGGCCCTAAACCTTGCTGAGCTCTAATATCATCTCAGTGATGGAAATGGGAAAGCATTGGAGGTCAAGCCAAATCCCTGAGCCACCAGATATGTCCTTATGGATGAATCTGGAGCAGCTTCAGCAGCAGGAAGTAGTGGCCTGTACGAGGTCTGGGTGACAGGGTGAGCAGTAGCCTTGCTCCATCCTCAAGCTGGGACTGGCTCCTGCTGGGACAGCTCTGCCCTTCTACATCCCTGTGGATCTGGGATGTGGAGCTTGTGTCCTTAGCAAGAAGCAGAGGGATGAGGGCCTTCTTTACAAAACAGGACAAGTTTGAGGTTCATACTGACAAGGAGCAAGGGCAAATCCCAGCCCCAAGGTGCTGCTCAGCCTCAGGAATTGCTCCTGCTGGGCGCACTCATGGTCCAGTCCCCGCAGGCTGTTGGATCAGGGTCTGGTCTGGGATGGGGGTATGGGCTGCAGGAGGGAGCAGAGGATCTTTCGCACCTGCAGGGAGTGGAGCTGTGTCCCACAGTTCCCTCCTTGGCCTGTGCCCCAGGAGAGAACAGAGGAGCCCAGGCCTGGTGGTGGCCCCAAGGCCTGAACCAGATGCCCTGGAGCAGCAGAGATGCCAGCTCCCTGCTCAGCTCTCATCTCTCCCAAGAAAACGTGCTCTGCAGCAGCAGGCAAAGCTCTCTGAATCCCACCATGGGAACCCATAGTTTCTCCAGCAGGAAATTCAGTTTGTCACTACCAGGTGCTCCCCTGCTTTGAGTTTCCAAATCACACAAAAGGGGCAAAATGAGTTACTCCATTTTCCCAGAACTCACCTGAGCAAAAAACACCAGCAATATTGTCAGGTGAGCATGGGGACACCCCAAGAGCAGTCACAGGGCACTGTCCCAAATGGGATTCAGTCCCATTACAGTGGAAAGTGTCTCTCCAGACAGGGCCTGTTCCTCTCCCAAAGTGCCCTCCTGGAGGCATGGACTCAGCAAATCCACAGTTGAGTTGATGACAGAGAACATGAGCATCGGAGATGTCCCAGCCAGAGCCACAGAGGGTTCCCCAGGTTCCCTCCACCTCAATCTCCACTCGCCCGGAACATGCCGTGCTGCCATTCACCAGCCTGAATCCTGGATATATTACAAAAGGAAGTGAGGGTCTTTAGAGAGGATCACTTTGTGCTCTAGCTCATCATCCCAAGATAGAAATGCCACAGAGATACAATTTCCTTTGCTTCCAGCACTGCAGGACTGCAGACAACCACTCCATCTCTCCTGCACTCACACCA
The DNA here is from genome assembly GCF_059628265.1 of Tinamus guttatus. Classification (NCBI taxonomy): domain Eukaryota; kingdom Metazoa; phylum Chordata; class Aves; order Tinamiformes; family Tinamidae; genus Tinamus; species Tinamus guttatus. The sequence continues at coordinate 123,305 of NW_028288837.1, forward strand.
TGCTCAGCATGGTCACTTTCCTGCTCCCCTATCTCTTAGCATATAGCTTGTGAGTGGCATTTCACACCTCCTCCCTGAATGCTCACGTGTGCAGGTGACACCAGCGTCGTTGGCATGGCTGCAGGTCTGGTTGCTGAGGGACCTCCTGGGGCAGGAGGAGAGGAAGGGCTCATTCCCCACACACTGCAGCTCTCCATCCCAAATGGGACCGACCCCCTCTCCAAAGTGAGCTCCCCCACGGACAGACAGGACAGTGCCACATTGCAACTCCCTGCAGATCACGTCAGCAGCTTTCACATCAAAGTGTGAGTCACAGACTGTTTTCCACTGGTCTGCATCTGTGATCTCCACACGTCCTGAACAGGGGCTGTTTCCTCCAACGAGCCGAACAAATCCTGGGGAAAAAATAAAATTTAAAAACCCCACAATGACAGGGAATTGCCACAAGCTTCTGGCAGTTACATACCGTGGCAGCCACATCCAAAGGATCCCATTAACGTCAAACAGCAGCTCTCAGTAGGTTCTGATGACACAAACCCTTCAAGATCCTCTGCACCTCCTCTCACACCCACACAGTGCTCTGGAGCTTGTCTCAATCACATACCCATAGCCACAGGCACTGCTCAGGGAAATGCTGCTGCCCCACAGCCTGCCCCACTGCCCAGCACAGATCCCCAGCACCGCAGCCCTAACGGTTGCTGCAGCCTGTTCAGCCCTGCAGAGCTCAGAGACAGCCTGGGGAATTGCCTCGGAACAGCCCAAAATGCTCCCTGTTCCCAGGGTGTCCTGCACTGTCGGAGGGGTCAGTGACAGGGACCCAACAGGACCAGCCTGAGCCTGTGGTGACGTGGGAAGGAGCAGAGAGCGGCCCCACAGACACCAACCCAGAGCTTGTGGGGGGCTGGTCCTTACAGGGTGGCCCTGAACAAGGGGTGCCCTGCTCATCCCCCTACTTCTCTGCCCCAGGCTCTGCTCTTGTCCCCTCTGAAAAGCCCCTTTGGGTCAGCCAAGGCACTCCTGTCTGTGAGGAAAATGACTGCAGGAGCCTCAGACATCTTGTACCATTCCCCTAGCCATGGGCTGCCGAGCAAGTCATCCTGAAGTCTGGGGCACAGGGACACCCAGCACTGCCAGGAATATCCTGGCAGAACCTGAGCAGATTGATGGAGACCTAGAAGCTGTAGGACAGGGCGAGGGATTCATTTCTCAGCCTGAGGCACCATCCGAGGGTGGGCTGAGCCCCCAGGATTCTGATGGGGTCTGTGCACCCCGTGGTGGGCTCACCTGGGACTTTCCCCAGGGATAGCAGCAGCTGCAGTAGTACAGTGAAAGTGGCAATGTCAGGGTCTGAGCTGGTACCCACGCACTGCTCCTTCAAGGCACAGCCTGGTTAGTCCCCTGATCCCAGGCCCCACTCCAGAGGTGAGGAACTGGATGACTCCTTACCTGAACAAACAACTCCGGCGTCCAAAGTATGAATGCAGTAGTTGTTACCCCAACCACTATGTGTGCACTCAGACAAGGCAGTCTCGGTGCCTTGACAGCTTACAGAGTACAGCCAAATCCGGCCAGATCCTGACCCAAAATATCCGTATGGAGGGACACGGACAGCAAATCCACAGCCAAGCTGCTTACAAACTACAGCAGCATCTTTCATGTCCCAGAAAGAAGCACCACACACGGTCCCCCATTGGCCCTGATGTTTCACCTCCACTCTCCCAGCACAGCGGCTGTCTCCATCCTCCAGCCTCACCTCCGCAGCACCTTCAAACACAGACATGAGGCTGGTCAGGAGGGCACTGACCCCAGCACAGTGACTGTGTAGGGTCCCAGGGCTGAGTCCCAGCCCCTGGGGTGTGAGACATCTCCCCTCTGCACTCTTGGGATGCCCAGGGACCCATTTCCTTTACCCCGATCCACCATGGGTACCACTCAAATGCACCCACCACCTGCAGGGCTTTATGGGTCCCCAGGGAGCATTGAGATGATCCCCATCTTCCGTTCCAATCCTCATTCCCTCCTCAATTACAGGGGAGAGCTCACTCTTACCCCACACTTACCCAGCACTTACCCCAGCACAGCTGCACCCAGACGAGCAGCCACAGCACCCAAGAGATGCGGAGTCCTTTTGCCTCCATCTGCAGTCTCCTGCCCTGATGGCACTGCCCTGATGCACCCTCTCCTTGCCACAGATCCTGGGGACTTGTGCAGGACAACAAACATGGGAGGCCAATATATATCTGCAGGTGCCGGCCCAGCTCCCAGATGAGCCAATCGAAGCAGCAGGCACCATTTTAGACGTTATCGGGGGTTATCTCCCTTCAGTCACAGCCCAGCCCTCCAATGAACTTCTCGAGCGCCGTTCATGACCATATATGCAGCACGGCTCCACTGCGGATGTCCTGGTCACTGCTCTGGGGCATCATTATGGGGCCCATCCCAGTGGAACAGGGCAGACCACAGAGGGAAATGGGTCTGTCACACTTTGTATTCCACTCAGGTGACTGGGAACTTTGGGGATCTCACATGCTGTGTTTGCATGAGTGCCCAAGGTGCAAGTGTCCAGCTTTCCCCACGCCATGAGAACTGTGGAGCTGGGATTGTCCCTGGGACGGGCTGTGTCAGGAAGGGAAGGAAAGAGGAACAGCCCCTGATCCTGCTACAGCCCCTCTGTGATGGGAGCAGCAGCAGTGAAATGTCTCTTAGCCGCAGCCAGAGATACATCCCGTGAGTGCGGTCTCGTCCACCCCTCTTGGACAGCCTGGTGCTGGTGCCTTGGCCAGGAGCAGGGAGCTGGGACATTTCACCCCTCTGACAGCAGACAGGGCAGCCCAGGCGCTCAGAGCCCCCCAGCTCTCAGGGTGTTCACCCAGGAGCCCGTTATTCCCTTGCCGGGGCTGATCGGCAGATCAAAGCCTCGCCTGCAGGTGCACAAACCACAGCCCACGTGGCCTCGGCAGCCTGCGCCGCGCTCTCCCTGCAGCAGCGACCGAACCAGGAAGATGGTGGTTTCTCTCTGGCCTTGGTTCCCCGAGCAGTGTCACTGCGTGCAGCCACTGTGGCAGCTCCAGGACCTGCTCCCAGGGATGGGGCTGCAGGGGCTGTTCCTGGTGCCTTTGTTCTCATGGGTACTGGTGCAGGTCCTAGAAGGGCAGTGCAGTTTCTCATCAGTGATGCTGCATCTCTCCCCACCTGTTGCTGTGGCACAACTTCATACAGTTCCATGCCTCTAGGCTTTAAGGCTCTAACCTTATGGTTGGGTATTTTACTTTTTTTTTTTTTTTTTTTTTGGTAACAAAATGAGTGCTTTTTTATTGAGATATGTTTGGACATTTTATGAGCTCCTTCAAATATGATTGTGTATTTTTTTCCACATTATTTTGTTATGCTACCCTTCCAGGGGATGCTGTCCTTATCCTCTCCACTGCACTCTGCATTTAACTCCTTCACCTTCCCTTCCCTTGGATATTGATTGTGAGGTCATTGCTGCCTGAGTGCCTGATTGGCCAGCAACAGGGGCATGGGTGGGACATGTGCTTTTCATGTCATTCCTCATAGGATAGCTCATAGGCCAGAAGCTGGCACATTTGATGAAATCTTGATCTTGAATCTGTTTTGTTATCAAAAAGAGGCCTCTGTGGACATTTTTCTCACGTCTTTCCTTGGGAGTGAGATTACCTCTGTCTCGTCCAACAGCCATTGCTCCCAATCTGCAGTCAGAACATACTTGGAAACTCCTGACATGCTACAGACCCAAAGGTGGTATTAAAACAGGTGTACATATGAAGAAGAGAAACCCGGTACAGACCACACAGGCAACTCAAGCAAGCTCCCTGCTGCTGGACAGGTGTCATTCCTACAGCACACAAACCCTGGAAATTGGGGATTCCTAACACTGCAGGCCTATATGCAGGCCTGCTGGGACAGGGGTGGCCTCTCCAAGTTAATTCTTCACCAGATACAAGCTGCTGGTCTATCAGGGACTCAAAATGAGATGTCATCACAGTCACCTTCATAGCCATATCCTTGCTCCTGGCCTGTAAACCTCTGAGAAATAAATTAACCTCACTGTAACTTTTCCCTTGCAGGCCAAGCTCCCCTTCACCCTGGCTGCTGCCAGGAAGCGCTGGGCCCAGGGACACCAGCAATTACTTCTTATTTGGATTTTTCTCTATACACTTTTTTATTAGCATTTATTGTTGTTAACATTGTTGTTGCTTTTATTGTTGTTATTGTTGATTATATTGTTGTAATTTTTCTTGTTATTGTTTATTATACTGTTATTTTTGTTGTTGTTTAAATATATATTCCTGTATCATTGATTAAGTGTTGTGTGTTGTTTCCAAGAGATCTCCAGCACTAAAATCATCCCCACCCAAGATGTACATTTGTGGCACTCAGACTTCAGACCCTAGGGGCAAGCGAGGGCCAGGAAATGGTCCCTCTAGGACTTCCCCTCACATGTGGCCCTGGCCATGCCACAGTCCCTTTGCCATCTATTTTCTTTTTCTTCTTTTTTCACTTATTCTACTTTTTCTCTTTTTCTTTTCCTTTTCTTGTTTAATTATTTTCTCCTTCTCTTCTTCCTCTTCTTCACCTTTTTCTTTTTCTTCCCTTTTTTCCTTTTTCTTTGTTTTTTCTTTTCCTTTCTCTTTTTTCTTTTTTCCTTTTCTTTCTTTTTCTTTTTTCTTTCTTTTTTTTTCTCTCTCTCTCTTTTTCTTTCCTTTTCTCTCTCACTCTCATTCTTTCCCCTTTCTTTCTCTCTCTTTCTCTCCCCCTTTCTTTCTCTCTTTCTGTCTCTCACTTTCTTTCCTTCTTTCCTTTTTTCTTTCTTTCTGCTTTCGTTTTTTCCATTTTTCTTTCCTTCTTTCTTTCCTTCTTTGTTTGTCCTCTCTTTCTCCTTCTCACTCTTATTCCATATCTGCTTATTCCTGTGGCACACCTTCATACAGTTATTCATACAGCTTATTCCTTGCTACCTACAGTGTCATTCTGCACAACCGTGTCCTGTTCAGCATGGCTTCAGAGCAAAACCTTCCCTCTCTATGAGGAGGGCAGCCTCCCAGCACCAACTTGCTCTGCTTCATTCCCTCCCAACAATTATACCGGCCTCCTCATACCTTGCTATTAGCAGTGTCACTCTGCTCATTCACCTCCCACAAAATACAGGCCTCACAGCTAAAACCACTAACCACAGCATGCTTAGTGAAGACCCAAACATTGCCCCTGTTTCCTTTCATCCCTTCCCAGCACAGGTACCACGGCTACTCGCACACTTCCCCTAGCAGCATTACGCTACTAAAAAGCTGCCCCCAACACCCACACATTGCACACAAAATCTCTGTCAACAACATACTTGTCTCCTCAGGCCTAGGGTAATTCACTTGCCCTACTCCACTTCCTCCCTCCAACAATATGTATGGAATGGAGGTGTAAAAAGCACAAACAGATGCTGATGTCACAAAAACATGTGTTGGAAATTGCATGTACTTTTCAAGGACTGCTCAAATAGGCAACTGGGAAGCGATGCAGAGGCACCCACTGACAGTGCACAACTCAACTCACTCGCGGTTCAAGGAGCGGAGAATATTACGCAAATTGCTTGAAGATTCTGGAAGAATCACCTTATGAGGATGACCATATCACAGCCATGTCTTCTTCCTCCTAATGCTATAAATGACAGGGCCTAGCACTGATAAGCTGGGCAGGAATCGGGAATGACACCTGAACAACTCCTGAGGATGGACAGTGAGAATCCCTCACTTCCCCTTAACCTGGCACCCTGTGCTAAGGAAACTCCTTGCAAGGATGAGACACCCCTGCAAACTCAGGAAGAAATGTCCTGGCATTTACCATGTACAAGCAGTGCTTCCCTCTCGTCTGATGTTAGCAATTCTGTGTACGAGATGTGGGAAGGCCTCAGGGCATCATGAAAATGTGTCAGAATAAATACTTATACAAAGGACAATTAAAAATCAACCTGATAGTAATCCCTAAGTGCAGAACCTTCCTTCACCTGACCTGCACACATGTCCCAAGGGATGCCCAAAGGGGAAGGAGCCCCAGCCCCACCACGGGGCAGCTCTCAACTCTCCGGGTGCCGCACACAACGTGTCCCCATAGTGCCCAAACCACAGGCAAAGGGAAGCTGTCGCACCGCAGGGACATGGGGCCTGGAGATGCAGGGCCGAGCTCCCCGAGCCCCTGGGGGACACAGGGCCCTGCAGGGCTGGGACACACTCAGGGACCACGTCACAGGGGGCAGTGTCCCTGGACGCAGCTGGTGCAGAAATGGGCTGCTGCCAGGAAGGGCCCCGTGCTGGGGACCACGATGGAGGCTGCTCTGTCCCTCAGCACCTCGAGGGACAAAGACCAGACACCACGGCAGATCCTGGTGCTCTTGTGACTTTCCACATCATCACTGCAGGCATCATCTGCTTCTCCAGCACAGCAGAAGACCTTATGCCTAGTCAGCAAAGCAGAGGACACAGAAGGTCAACCACAACCTGTTTTCAGGCATGGGCTGGGGACACTCCTCTCCGGAGCTTATCACGGAAGGAGAGGGCACTCGCAGCGCTTCCCCTCTCCTCTGTGCTACTGAGCACGGCGCGTGTCTGCAGGGCATCTGTGGAGTGAGATCCCCTGGACACTGCACACGAACATGTGCTTCATTGTAGAACAGAACAACATTCCCGGCCTTTGCTAAGTGCCAGAGTGTCCTCTCTCACCCTCGCGCTGGGTGCTGGGAGCCAAGGCCCCCGGCGCTGGGCAGGGCTGCGCGCGCAGGGGAGCAGCTCCCGCGGGGCCAGCGCTCCTCCTGGCAAGGCAGCCTGCGCGGGAGTGCCACGAGCGCCGCCTCCTTGCTGCCCTCATCTCGCCATGGGGCGTCTGCAACCTGCGCGACTGCAGCCAGCACAGGCAGCACCTGGCCGCGCTCAGGAGAGAGCGCGACAAGACACGTGGGCCACAACAAGGAGCTAAAGCTCAGGGTTCACAGGGACGCTTGGTGCTGCAGAGGGTTGGGGCTGCCCTTGTTTTCTCCCAGCAAGGCAGGAGCTGCAGGAGCGGGGAAGGCTGCGCTGGCGGGACAGCTCTTGTGGCCTGGATACGAGTGTGTGGGTTTGTGCTGAGCTGATGCAGGGTGCGGGATTTGGGAATGGGCGGAAAGTCATCCCCAAGCACCCTCTGGGATTTCTGAGGGAAGCCCTTCTCTCCTGGTGTGCCTTTTCTGCATCCATGACAATGCAGGGAGCTCCAGGAACAAAGACTTTTTGTTCCTCCTCTCCAAACGAGTATTCTGCACATGCAGGCCTGGAGAAGTAGCCAAGAAGACCAACAAAAGAGGTAGAGGTGTCATTGGAGCGGAGCAGGCAACAGGTGATGGAGCCAAGAGCAGGGGAAAGGGGTTGTTCCAATCACTTCACCTCCTCCACCTCCTCTGTATGATACCTCCAAAGTCTCCTTCCCAGAGAGGGACATGGCAGACACCCCCACATGTAAAGCTGGTGACAGAAAAGCCACAGCAACGCGAGTGCTGAGAGAGGACAGGAGCTGCATAGAGAATAAACATGTTGCTCTCAAGGGTGCTCTTTCGCCCCAGTCGCGAGGTAGATGAGCCGCAGCTTCTCTGCAAGGAGCCTGCGTGGGGCAAGGGCTTCCCAGCGCCTTTCCTGCCGCCGGGGGCACTGCGCACGCCTGGGCTCTGCAGGCGTCATGCGCGCAGGCAAGGGGGCTCCCAGCACTGGCCCTCACAGCCACGGGGCTGAGCTCGCTGCCCAGCCCTCTGCTCGCGCCTCCCTGCAGGGAACACTGCTCTGCTTCACACTTCCTCTCCAGCATTCCCAGGGCAGCAGACAAATGCCTGCCGACAATTCCCTGCGCCACCAGCCCTTGGCTTTCATGTCCTACCCTGAAAGTCGGGAATTCTTTCCCTTAGCAAGTGAGCATTGTAGCCCAGTGCTGGGCAGAGCTGCATCACCTGCAGGTCCCTGCTGCTGCTGAGGGCACATTTGTGCCTGCTCTGCCCTCTGCAGCCCTAGGAAGCCGTGGCAGGGGCAGCAGTGCAGGAGCCGCACCAAGGCTGCTCTCAGCCACAGCACATGGCGCCTGCAAGGTGCGCGGCAGGACAAGAGAAGGAGCCCAGCAGCACCAGGGGCTCCCAGGCCACCACCAACTCACAAGGGCTCTGCTGAGGACACGCACATCTGGCCCCGGGGCACAACTGCCCTTCCCGCTCATTGCACCATCAAGGAACACGTCTCGACCACAAAAAAACAAAACTTTCTTGACTCCATCGGGCTGTAAGGGCAGCAGGGGAGCAGGGAAGAAAGATCAAGGTGTTCAAGGCTGCTTGCAGAGGTGGAAGCAGAGCCCCAAGTGCAGCCCGGCCTCTGGGCAGGCAGCCGCCAGCAGCACCATGGGGCTACGTGAGGAGACCTCCTTGGCACCCAGCAAGCCCAAGGCCACGCACTGCTCTCTGCCGCCAGGCTCAGCAGTGCCAGGGGGAGTCCAGCACACGCAGACCCTTCCTCACGGCGGCCCCCCTGGCCCTGCCGCTGCCCTCCTCCCCCCACGCAGCAGTGGAACATCCCAGAGGGGCAGTTATCGCCACGGGAACACGGATGCTTCCCAGGGCTGCGCCTCACAGTGGCCCCAGCGCTGGCCACGCAGCAGCAAGGCCAGGTGAGCAGCAGGGCCGCGCAGCACCAGGGGCCACCCGTGGTGCCCACAAGATGCAGGGGAGCTGCGGGGCTGCAGGGCAGCCTGCGCGATGCCTCCCAGGGGAGGCCACAAAGCCGCCGTGCGACACTTGGTGCTCACACCTCTCACATTGCCCTTTTCTCTCCTCCACTTGGCACTGGGCTCCCTGCCTGCCAAAGGGGGTGCCAGGGGCAAGGAGGCTGCTGCGGGCAGGCCCAGCACTGCCTGCTCCGTATCCAACTGCTCCTGCGCATGGAGACGTCAAGAGGCTCCAGGGACAGAGACACCTGCTCTCAGGGATGCAAATGCAATCACTCCCTTTCTCTTGCAGCTCCTGGAGATTAACAAAAAAATGGATGATTCAGGTGTTGAAGCGATGGAGTGGGAGAGCTCTGTGCAGGTACTGTGCGTGCAGGCAGAGGTTGCGCAGGGACGGCTGGCGCTTGGCTCTGCGAGAGCAGCCGCGGGGCTGGTGGCAGAGGTGGCAGGGACAGAGCTGCACCAGGGCCAGGAGTAGCCAAGGCATCAGCCAGGGGACATGATGCCCCATGCACATAGCCAGCGCTGGCACCACGAACGTCCCCACAAGCTCTCCTGCTCTCTTCCAGAGTCCCAGCACCCACTCCTTGATCGGTTGTACTAACGCAGAGGAGCCAATGGAGTGGGAGAGCTCCTTCTGCAGCCTGCGGGTATTGCCACTGCTGCCGGTTGCACGGGGAGAGCTGGGGTTGTGGCTGGCCCCTTCCTGCTTTCCTACTTCCTGCTGCATCAAGAGTGGTCCTTGGGCTAGATCCTTCCAGCTCTTTGACCTGCCCTGCAAACCCCTCCTTCTCCCTTGCAGACTGCAAATACACATGGGGGACAGACCCTCGGCGCTTCTGAGCCCATGGAGTGGCTGAGCTATGGCAGCAGCCAGGTACAGCCCCCGCAGCCACTGGACGATCTTATCCTTCCTCTTCCCCACACACTGTCCCCACCAAGGTCTCCTGGTCTCTTCCAGGCTGTGGGCACCAATGGCCTGGTCGGCTGCAGCCAGGAGGAGCCCATGGAGTGGGAGAGCTCCGGCTGCAGCCCCCAGGTATGGCCCCTGCTGCCGGCTGCACGGGCAGAGCTGGGGCTGTGCCCGGCCCCTTGGCGCTGCTCCGCGCTGCCTTTGGGGAGCAGCCGCGCGGGAGCCTGGCCCAGGTGTGCGGGCGCTCTGGCGGGCCGCGGCGCCGGGGCAGAGCTGCACAGGGCGCAGGAGCGCCCAAGGCCTGGGCACCTGCTGCCTCAGCCCCTCTGCCGGCCTCTGGGCTGCGCTGGCCACGCCAAGCCTCTGCCAGGGCACCAATGACGGCAGCGCTGCTGCCAAAGAGCCCGCGCAGCCGCCAAAGAGCCTGTGCTCCACGGGAGCCCCCGAGCCGCTCCTCGGCCCTGCTCACGCCTCCTTTTCCCTTGCAGGACAAGCTCCCCTTCACCCTGGCTGCTGCCAGGAAGCGCTGGGCTCATGGATGCTAGCAATAACTTCTTATTTGGATTTTTCTTTATAGACTTTTATATTTGCTTTTATTGTTGTTAATATTGTTGTTGGATTTATTGTTGTTTTGATGACTATATCGTTGTTATTTTTCTTGTTGTTATTATTGTTTATTATATTTTTATTTTTATCGTTGTTTAAATATATATTCCTGTATCATTCTCTAGGTGTTGTGTGATGTTGCCAAGTCATCTCAGGCACAAAAATCATCCCCACTGTAGGTGTGTGTGTCTAGCCCTAAGATTTCAGAACCTAGGGGCAAGCGGGTCCAGGAAAAAGTCCCTGTAGGATTTCCCTTACCACACGGTCCTTTAGGATGCCACAGCCCATTTCCATCCTTTTTCTTTTCTTATTCTATTTCACTTCTTCTTTTTCTGTTTTCTATTCTTCTTCATTTTTCTTTCCATCCTTTTCTTCTTTACCTATTATGTTTTTCTCTTTATTTTTATTATTTTTTCCTCTTTCTTTTTCTTTCCAATTCTTTTCATTTTTTTTTCTTCTTTTTTTTTCTATTTTTCTTCCGCTGAGGGTGGTTCTCTGGGAGAGAACTCTGGCAGAGAAAAGGAGTGTAGGACATCACTGAACCAAAGAGCATTCCCCACAGGCAGCAGAGACCACAGCTCTGCTCCACACTCAGGCACTCCCCTTCTAAATGCCTGCACTTCAGCAGTGCCAGGAGAGGACAAGCTCATCCCCAGGAGATCAGGCATTGCTCTCTGGAAAGGAAGGGAGACTCCAAGGCCAGGCCTGCAAAGGAAAAATGGTTCTTTTTCAGCAATGTGTATTCATTCCAATGCCAGGCTGTGGGATTTCTTGCTCCCTTACGCAGTTGGGAATGAGTGGATGATGCCTGGCAAAGCGGGACAAGCAAGGAAGTAGGCAAGGAGGTTGTTGGCAGATGAGCTGGAAGGCAGCTCTGCCAGGCCCAGCGGGAGTCGCGCGGCACACGGGGAGCAGCTGAGTGCGCCCAACAGCCTGGCTCATTGCGGCCAATGACCACCTGCAGGGACCAGCCCTCACGCACACACTCGCCCCAGTCCTGCTTCACTGCTTTAGCCCTCTCTTCAGCTTCCCCCAAAGAAGATGCCCTGGATCTACTGCATCTCTGCATGGCTCTTGCTTTGGGAGACAGGCCAAGAAGGTAGCCTCAGATCCTGAAGGAACCACAAGTGTCCCACGGTCCTGATGTGCAGGCACTGCATGGGGCAGGGTGCGCTCCAGGATGGGGAAAGGTCTCCCCAGTATGGACCCAGCAACAACCCTTGGTGTCTCAGCCCACCACAGCCCTCCTGCTTGGGCAGCCACCCCCAGCAACCTGCCCCTGCTGACTCCTGTGAATGTCTAATGTTGAACTAGTGCTGGAAATAGCCAAAGTGAGAGACCAATCCATGACAAACGCCCTGCGGCCCCTTCACAGTCAGGCCATGCAACCAAGGACACCCAGCTCAGCAAACGTCCTTTTCCTCTCCGGACCCTCTCCAGCCCAGCCCAGCCCCTCTCCAGCTCTCCCCACCTGCCCTGCCCTCTCCCAGCCCACCCAGCAGAGCAGACCAGGCTGGGGGTGGCCCCACAGCAGTGCCCCCCGCAGGGCACTCACCCCACAGCCCCAGCCCCACTGTGGGCACAGCAGCTCCAGGGGACAGGGCCGTGTGTGTCAGGTGCCCCATCAGGCTCCAAGCTGGAACTGGCCCCAGTGGCATACGGACACAGAGGACAGTGACACTCTGTGCCTCTTGTTCCTGTATCCCAGAGCTTCCCTACCCCAGGCTGCCTGCAGCCCCCATGCCAGCCCCTCTCTCCAGCACAGCACAAGGCTCCCTGCCCTGGGGCTCTACTGGCACCTCCTGCTACCAGGGACACAGCAGCCAGCCCCTAGCTGACATGCACAGAAACATATTTCTTTTCCCCATTTATTCCTCCTTCTAAGAGCACAATTTCTCCTTTTCCCCTTCCCCAGGGATATCCCTGCTCCCTGGAAAACCCTTCCCCAGGTTAATTCCTTAGTTATGGTCTCCCTGGAAGGTCCTGGAGCCTCCCCGGTGCTCCCTGCAGGACCCCGAGATGCTGGTGCTGCTCTGCAGAGTGAGTGGGCTGTGGTGCTCTGGGGTCACAGGGTGACTCTGCAGTTGTTGTGCTCATGGTTGGACACAGACCCAGCTGGACAGGCATCATTGTACCTGAGAACACCATATCAAGGGGCTTCTATCTGTGAATGATGCTCTGAGCAATCACAGGCCATATAAAATGGCTCAGGCTGTGTTCATGCGCCCCTAGATCCAGACCATGACTTCAGGTATAAGCTATCATGGGCGGCTCTTGAAGCTCCTTTCCCAGTGCCTGCAAGGTCACCAATGTGGTCATAGGCCACCATACGGGGGACAGTCCCAGGCAGATACTACTTGGCCATTCATCACTATCAGGAGCACCTAGCACCCACAAGTGAGAACTGAATCCAGTCCTTATTCCCTAACATATCCCCCCAGGAGCTCATTGCCTTGAGCCCATGAAAAGCCCCAGAAAAGCAACAAGCATCTTTCAGGTTGAAAGTCTTGGAGCAAATTTGTGGCACCAGCTTTGGAAGAAGAGACCAATCCAAAAGATGCACTGGAAACATACCCTTTAATTCCCCCCTTTAATTACGGGAATGACAGCTCTGACACAATGATAGACACATTTAAAGAAGACCTCTGGGTCAGAAAGACATGGTTACCACCTCTGGAGAAGTGGGATGAATTCAGAAACTTGTGCACAAACCTCATTATTAAAGCAAGAATGCCGAAATCACAGGAGTTGTCTGAGAGAAATTAGGTATCACTTGAGTAGAAGGATGGGATTTCAGCTTATTGCTGCTGAAATATTACCAATTGAATCATTTTTTTCAGCGCATCCCTGAGTTCCTTGTTCCTCATGCTGTAGATGAGAGGGTTCAGTGCTGGAGGTAGAACCGCGTACAGAACAGCTACAACCAGATCCAGAGCTGGGGTGGAAATGGAGGGGGGCTTCAGGTAGGCAAACATTGCTGTGCTGACAACCATACAGACCACCGCCAGGTGTGGGAGGCACATGGAAAAGGCTTTGTGCCGGCCCTGCTCTGAGGGGATCCTCAGCACAGCTCTGAAGATCTGCACGTAGGACACCACAATGAAAGTGAAACACCCAAAGCCTAAAGAAACACTAACCACAAGAAGCCCAGCTTCCCTGAGGTGGGATTGTGAGCAGGAGAGCTTGACGATCTGGGGGATATCACAGAAGAACTGCTCCACCACATTGCCTTGGCACAGTGGTATGGAAAATGTGTTCCCAGTGTGCAGGAGAGCATAGAGAGAATTAGATGCCCAGGCAGCTGCGGCCATTTTGACACAAGCTCTGTTGTCCATGAGTATGCCATAGTGCAAGGGTCTGCAGATGGCAACATAGCGGTCATAGGCCATGACTGTGAGGAGAGAATACTCTGCTGACATGAAAAAGGCAAACATAAACATCTGTGCAGCACATCCTAAGTAGGAAATGGCCCTGGTGTCCCACAGAGAATTGGCCATGGATTTGGGGACAGTGGCGGAGATGCAGCCAACGTCGAGGAGGGAGAGGCTGAGGAGGAAGAAGTACATGGGGGTGTGGAGATGGTGGTCGCAGGCTACAGCTGTGATGATGAGGCCGTTACCCACAAGGGCAGCCAGGTAGATGGCCAGGAAGAGCGAGAAGTGCAAGAGCTGCAGCTCCCGCGTGCCCGCGAATGGCAGGAGGAGGAACTCGTTGAAGGAGCTGCTATTGTTTCGGAGCACTGTCCAATGAGGAAAAAGCATCAACACGTTAGAATAGGCTTCTCTGGGCAAAAGTCCTTCTGTGAGCAAAACTCCTTCTACTCCTCTTAGTAATCCCACATTGCCTCTCTCCTTCACCTTGCTCAGCTCCCTTGTCTGACCTCTGGTTTGTGCTGACTGAGTGTGCTCTTCATCTGTGCTTGTGTCAGTCAGTCCTGCTCTTGTGCGTGGTGTAAATGGAGGTGTCCAACTGCCTCATGTATTCAGTGTGGAGACCAGGGGATGGGCACCATGAACTGAGTGAAGGGGATTTGATCCAGTGACTCAATAGTAATATTCTCTAATTACTCTTGCGCAATGGCATCACTCATGACAGCTCTTTCTAAAAGAAAAAATTGTTGGGAAGGATTCATCTCCAGCTTACCCTTTTGAACAGAAGTGCCTGAAATGGACCCTGTCCTCCAAGCATCTTAATATCTTCACTCTTGCTTGGCACAATGCAGTGGGAGAGGGAAGTTTCTGCCTTAACTGCAGCTGACTCCCTGTCCTTAGCTCAAGGGAGCAAGAACCAGACCAGAACGAGAGGTGAAGAAACGTAGAGCAACACTATGAACCTTATGCCAAGGGACAGGAAGGAGTAACGGACAGAGGAGCACTGGGGAAAGTCTTCACCTCCCCAAGCTGTGCACGTCACCTCCCAGACAGCAACATCTCCAGACAGTCCCTCTCGGTCCCCTGCTCCTGCAGTGGGAAAGGACCAGGCTGCAATAGAGACACAGCCCCTCTTCTATCAAGGAGGGGACCCACGGCTGGGACCCCATGGCCTTGAGGGGTGGGAGAGGAGACACGGGGCTTTGCTTAGAGGAAGACGTCCGCATTGCAGAGACTGACTGGTGGGGAGTGATCCAAATCCCCCCTCCCATAGTGATTATGTTTCTAGTTCCCTCCCATTTGCTGATTTTATCTCCACTGATGGAGCTTTTCCTGATGGCAGCAGTTCCTCTTGCCCATGTCTTCTCCCTGTCAGTGCCACACAACCCATCCCACCCCCTGGACACTTACTCTGCCCTACAGCAGTATCTCAGCAGCAGGGCGCTGTCCAGGGACATCTCTCTGCAGGTAGTAAGTAGAAGGTCAGACAAACCCTGGTGAGGCCAGAGAAGGTGATGCTGGTGCTGTCTGCAGTCAGGGGAGGGGGGCAGGGGTTTTCTGAGGTTCCTCACAGATCTCTCTTTTAAAGGACTAGAGTGTCAGGTTCCGGCTCTAACCTGGCATTTCCTTTCCATACACCCCTAGCTCTTCAAAAAGAGGACAAAAGAAATCTCCCGATCTTAGAGGAGTCTCTCCTAACACCCAGAGCTTCTCCCTGCAGCACCATGGGGGTATCCCAGGCAGGGTTAGTGCTGCAGTCCCAGGCAGGTGGCACTGCCCTGGGGACACAGCACCCTTCAGCAGAGGAACACTGCTCTGAATTTCAGCCCATGCAGACCTGGGTGCACTCATTGGCTTCACACCCCTGCAGCATCCCGAGGAGAAGGCAGCCGTGATGCCCAGTCCCTTTGATGGTCTGGCTGGGAATCCCTGCTCCAAAGCAGCACCAGCTCCAAGCAGGAGAAGCTGGGAGAGCCACCCCAGCTGGGGAAGGTGCTACATTCAAAAGACCCTTCCAGTAACCGCAGTAGTGTTGTCCTGCAGACAGACACTTTCCGTGTCTTGGGCTGCTCAGATTTCTCCCTGCAGTGAGTTCTCAATTGCCCTCCCATTCCCAACTGTCCCTCACCTGTCCCTCACTTATGAGTGACTCATCCCAGCCTGGTTTCTGCGGGCAGTGCCCTGAGTCTTGATTCTCCTTTAAGAGCTCTGCTCCTGGGCAGAGCTGTCTCTCTGCAGCCAAGTTGCCATGGGATCCCGCTGTCCCAGGAGCCAGGCTCAGCTCAGGAGCTTAGACGGAAGCTAAGACCTAGCTTAAGACAGAATGATTTCTGTGTCCTCTGCAGCCTTCGGACATTTCTGGGGCTTCAGGGCTGTGACTGGGGAAGCAGGCTGGGTGTCTGCAGGATGCATGGACACAGCTGCAGGTATGAACCAGCATGGGACAGGCTCTGGTGGAGACAGACAAATGCTCTGCCTGGGCTCACAGACACCAGAGGAGGTCTTCATCCTCTTGGCTATGGCTGTTGTCTCTGCCACCGAGGCCTTCCAGGAGACACTGGAGCCTCAGTGTTCCTCTTGCTGACATCCTGAAAGGTGTCGTATCATTGTCCTGAACTGAGCATTGAACACTCCCACCCACACACCATCCCCAAGAGGACCTGGAAAACATGTCGGAGAAAGGATCTCCTTTCCCAGAAGCTCAGTGGCCGAGCTTGGACATTTTGCCTGATAAAACACCTCAAGGGTTAATGTGGCATCAGAGCCACCTGCACGTTTCCTCTGCCTACTTGTCATCAGTGATGACAATTTTCTGCTCTAATCAGCCCCTGGAGACACTTTACTGCTAACAACTATCAGTGGGACCCATTAAAACTCAACAAAATGTTATCTTGACTTTGAATTCCCCTCTCAGTAACTGAGGTTCACGGATTCGGCATGAAATACACCATGGTGCTCATTAAAATGCAAAAAGCTCTCACAAACCATGTCCCTCCCTGCCATTTTTGTCTAGGCTTGCATGACTAATTGGAGAGGTTTGGGGACTGTAGCTGAAAGGTGGAGACATGAATAATATACAAGTATTTCTGATTTTACAGGTTTTTATTGTTACTATTAACATCTAGCTTTCAGAGTAATCGACAGCAATATTATGGAATTGGAATCAATCCAGAATGACTCCCAATGAAGTCGGGACATCTAGGAGAACCACTGTCCCAGAGCTCAAGCACTGTATGGACACTCTTCCTTCCCTCCCCAACCTGCCATTCCTCACATCAGCCACCTGGGACTTCCATCACTCTTGTTAGAAGCTTCTCTGTTCTACTGAAATCAGCAACTGAAAGTTAGAGCTCATCTGCTGCAAATCCCAACTGCTTTCCTTAGAGAGTTCCTTAGAGAACCAGCTGCAAAAAAACACAGGTTTTTTCTTAACTGCAAAGAAAGAGAAATAAAGCATGAAATAATTTCATAAATAATAATTGTGCTCTTTGAGTGTAGGTCCCACATGTCAACAGCGAGGTTCCCTTTCTATAAGGGACAGCCTTCCTGAAAGACAGAGCAACCTTTAAATTCCTGAAGTGAAAACCAGCAGCTGGGTCCCAGAGTGAGCAAAGAGTAACGGGGGAGTCACAATACTGCGGTTCTACAATGGCCAGCTCATATCCTGTAAAGATGGTGCTAGAAATTGTCAGTTTAAGCAGGACATGTGGGAATGGGAGAGCCACACAGCTCCTGGGGGTCCTGGGTCATGATGTGGACCATGCTGCTTTTGGAGATCCCAGACCTGCCTGCGCTTCTCTACAAAAGTAGGGAAAAGGCCCTGATGCAAGACCCTAGAGAAGAGGGATTTTCCTGGCTGCTCACAGCAACCCAAAGAAGGACTTGGGGCTGTCAAAGGAAACCCAACCCACCAACACCAAAAGCACTGGACCCTCCTGGACCCTTAAGATGGGAGCAGGAGCGGGCAGGGGAAACAGCCACGTCCCAGACTTCCTCCATCAGGCCTTCAGCTCTGCAGCTTCTCATGGCTTCAGGGGAGCTCCCTAAACCAATACTTCCCATGACCCTAGTGCATCGAGCAGACTGAGCAGACACAGAGGAGACAGGAGAGAGAATGGGGAAAGACCCCAGGGAGCAGAATACGCCTTCCTGTACCAAAGACAGGATGCTAGAGGCTGAATAGGCAACCGAAAGAAAGGAGGAAAGGCGTGCTTTGCTTTTCAGTATCTGGAATGACACATATCTGAAAGCTTCAAGAGGGACGCAGTCTCCCTTCTTCAAGATTTGCTCCAGGACTGTGCAAACACCATGGAAAGAGGATGTTGGTTGTTGGAAGCTTCAGCAATGGGGGAGCTGGGAGAAGGTCATTTAACTGACTTGTGAACAAGTCAAAATTCAGCTCCTGAGGCACGGCAGTGCCTTACAGGCTCCATACAGGAGCCTGGACAGCAGTGCTGCACTGTGTGGGCCTGTCCTGAGACACCCAAGGTCAAAAGTGTGGGAGATCCAGAGTGCCAGGGATCAGAGCCATCCATCACCATGAGAGGCCTGATTCTTGTGAGAGGACATCTCCCTGTCTGCAAGTGTCTGCATATCCACAAAGTGCAGAAATGGCTCTGACTGCTTTGTTTAACTACCAGTTTGTATGAGGGATCACAATGGATTAGGGTCTGCGATGGGAAGATGTAATGAGGGTCCAGCTTCAGGAGAAAGCCTTAAAAGGACTGAGAAGATAACATATTCCATCAGAGTGACTCAAATCCCAAAGACTCAGGTAATCATCAAGACGATCAGAAACTGCAAGCCTGAACATCAGCTAACAGAAACCATGAACCTGTGAGAACCCCTGGGTCGCACCAGGATGCTCTAAGGAGAGAACAGGGTAACCAACAGTCCTCCCTCTGCTCTCCCAGCAGGACCCTGGGGTGGCAGGCTGGGCTCTGGAGCAGAGCACTGCAGCACGCCACTACCTGCACACCCAAACAGAGGGTCCTCAGCCTACACCTGCCTCTGCATCAAGGACACTCTGGGATAAGCACCACACTTCTGGCACCATCCTTGTTTTTCCCAGCCTTCAAGGCCCAGGTCTGGCCTCAGGCAAGCAGTGGCCATGCTCTGGAACTGCCCGGTGGGGAACACCAGCATCTCGCTTGGCTTTTTGAAGGGCAGGCAAATCAAGAGACATGGACTCTTCCAGTCTCTTCCCGCACTCCAGAGACATCACAGCACCCCCAGCAGCCCCCGAGGGTTCCCTGGCAGCAGCTTCCCTGCAAGTTATTGCCACTGTCTCTAATCCCTCCATCACTATGTCCACCAGTCTCCTGGCCACATCTTCCATATCGATGGCCTTGGTCCTGCACCTGGCAGAAGCTCTGCAAGGCTTTTCTGGAGCAGGCAGCTTCTTTTTCCCTGTAGATCCTTGTGTTTTACATGCAGGAGCCTCCAGGCCTCCATGTGCCTGGCTGGCTGCCCTGGCAGTGCGCGGTGGTTTGGGAGGCAGATGTGGCACCTCCGCTCTTAGCCCAGCTCTGCTGGGCAGGGTCTCCCTGAGCCTCACAGGAGTCGTCTTGAGAAGGGCAGCGGTCAGGCAGGGCCTTTGCCAGCCTCACTGCTCAGCTCTGTACCTTTGCGATGGCCTGATCAGCATCTTCAAAGCCCTGGGGGTCAGACAGCAAAGGCCGCCTGTCCTTTTGTGGGGACGAAGTCAGGGTCCGCCTGCGTCGCCTCGCTGCATGCGGCTCCTGCTTGCCCACATGCGGGAAGAAGGAGGCACGTGATGGAGAGGGTTGTGTTGCTACAAGCAGCCCCTGAGACACAGGAGGCCCAGCCCCATGTCATAGGGAAGCTCATGGTCGAGCACAGCCCAGCTACACGTGATTCAAAGAGGATCTCTGATCCTTCACACAGGGCTCCCAGGATCCATATGGGCCTTGGAGCATCCCAGTCATGCTTTGTGTTCGAGAAAATCCCCACAGCCAGCAAGAAGCAGCCCCTGGCCAGAGAAGGTCACACCTGGCTGGCTTGGCCCCCCATGCTTGTGCTCTCCATGCAGCTCCCATCCCTGCTGTCAGCCTCCCCCTCCAGCCCCAGCACTCACCTTCCTTGTGCGCTTGCTCCTGGCAGGACGCCCATTGCTGGGCTGGGAGCAGGCGTTCGCCTGCCTCTCCTTCTCCATCTCTAGGGCACTCGCTGCACCTGGGGACTTGCTGCTCTGGGGACCAACGGGAGCTGCTCCTTCTGCTGGAGCTGCTGTCCTCAGAGTGCGACCCTCAGGGTGGTGCTCTGGCCAAACACAGCCTTGGTTGCCATGGGCATCGCCCCATCACAATGGCCTTGGGGACATAATGCCACCCCCATCACAAAGCCCTGGCCATTGCCATAGAGACTCCCAGGAGTATGTCCTGGTGGTGGCCAAGGGCACCCACATCTCATCTCAGTGCCTTAGTGGTCAGCAAGGGAGGCCTTTTGGGTCCCTGTGCCATAGTTTGGCCACCCTCAGGGATTTTTATTTGAGAGAGCACGGCCAGTGGGGCCTATCGCTCTTTTCTTATTGCTCAGTGTTCTATCGCTCTTTTTGGCACAGTGGACACCATGCCTCTATACCAGATCCCATTTGGGCTCTCCAGTTCTGCAAGGAAACGAACAAATGGGAGGGAGTTCAGCACAGGGACAAGAAGTTGGTCAGGGGCTGGAGCATGGGGCAGGTAAGGAGAGGCTGGAAGAGGGATGTTTGTTCAGCCTAGATCAGAAAACGCCAGGAGAGATCTTCATGCTGTGCACAAATACCTTGTGGAGGGCACAGAGCAGCCTGGATTTTCTTGGAAGGCCACAGGAATTGCATGGGAGGCAGCAGCGAAAAGATGGACAATGGGAAATTTGCAGAGTATGAAGGATTCACAGACTTTGGTGCTGTGAAACCGAAAATCTTTATACACAACTTATAGAGCTCCTGACCCCAGAGACAGTGGCCGCTCTGCCCAGCAGGACACGAAGGTCCCCACAGGATCGAGGGGGGAAGTTCTGTGTGGGAAGATGATCCTCTACCAGGACAGGCTCCTTCTCCTGCTGGGAGGGTGCTACATGGCTCAGGTCTGCTCACAGGTCTAACTGTGAACACATTTCAGAGGGCACTTTTCAAAAGGAAAGGCAGGGCAGGCATTTCCTGAAAGAGTCATTTGACACATTCATTTACACCTGCAGCACAGCAGAAAAAACTGCTTTGGAGCCATGGGCAGGGGTCCCTGCTGCACGTGACACATTCAACCAGGGCAGAGCAGAGTCGCAGAAAAGGGAGGTGAGATAAGGGAGAGAGAGGAAATACGGGTGTTTCCTTGAGAAACGGAAAGGATTTATCTCCCCAAATCCATGGCCAATTGTGTGTGGAACAGCAGAGCTATTTCCTACTCAGGATGTGCCGCCCAGGTTTTCCTGGTTGCATTTTTGTTTTCAGCAGAGTTTTCTCTCCTCACAGTCATGGCCTATGACCGCTACAATGCCATCTGCAGACCCCTGCACTACAGGACCCTCCTGGGCAGCAGAGCTTGTGTCAAAATGGCAGCAGCTGCCTGGGGCAGTGGCTTTCTCAATTCCCTCCTGCACACTGGAAACACATTTTCCCTACCCCTCTGCCAAGGCAATGTGGTGGAGCAGTTCTTCTGTGAGATCCCTCAGATGCTCAAACCCTGCTGCTCAGTCTCCTACCTCAGGGAAATTGGGCTCATTGGGGTTACTGTCTCTTTGGGCTTTGGGTGTTTCAATTTCATTGTGGTGTCCTATGTGCAGATCTTCACTGCTGTGGTGAGGATCCCCTCTGAGCAGGGCTGGCAGAAAACCTTTTCCATGTGTCTCCCGCACCTGGTTTCCCTCTTGACCAGCACCACAGTTTTGGCCTACCTGAAGCCCCCCTCCATCTCCTCCCCAGCTCTGGATCTGGTGCTCTCTGTTCTGTACTCAGTGGTGCCTCCAATGATCAACCCCCTCATCTCTAGCATGAGGTACAAGAGTCTCAAGAATGCATTGAAGCAATTAGTACAGTCGGTGCTAGAAATAAGCTCCCCATCCTTCCTAACAAGGGGTTTCTAATGCGTTTCAGAGAGTTCTGTGCTTTGGGAATTCTCTCTGTGTTTTATATATATATTTTTTGACATAAGGTTTTTAATTCATGCTACTTTGCCAGAGGGGTGAACCCACTCAGTCTAATTGCCATATCTGCTGTAAATATGTCTGTCCTTGTGTCTCTGTGTCAGTCGTGGCTTCACTCAAATAAAAATGGATTTCCTCAGGACGATGCTTAAAGGTTGGCCTCTCCTTCCAAAGCTGGAGTCCATAATGTGCTCAAGGACTTTAAGCTTCACAGAGTCTGTTGCTCTTCTGGGACTCTCCAGGGCCTCCTGGCAATGGTGTGTTAGGTAATGTGGGTTGGATTCAGTTTCCAGCTGTGGGTGCTCAGAACTTCTGCAGGTGGTGAATGGTCAAGCCATATCTGTCATATGACAGCGCTGGAGGTGGATATGGAGCTTCCAGGAGAGCACAGGGCATCTTCAAGGGCACTGTGTTCCTGGGAGTGAATGGAGCTTCAGGAACTCAAGGGGAGCCACCCAAATGGAAAGGGCAAAAGCAATGAATGTGCAGGCTAGGGAGAGCTCTGCAGTGCTGCAAGAGGCAGTGGGGACCCAGGAGGCCCAGGGAAGGGAGCCTGGAGAGTCACTGAGGTCACCTTCAGTGTCAGTGTTTGGCTGCCTGGGCAGCTCCTTCCTGCCGGCCTCGGTGCCTGTAGCCAGAGGAGCAGCCGGCCCTGCCCAGCCTCCCTCCCAGCTCAGAGGCCAAGGACGGCTCTGCACCAACCCCAACGTGGTACAAGGCTGGGCCCAGCAGGGTTTGTGGGGGGACAGGGCAGTGCGGGCTGTCATGGGGACCATGTCAGAGGGACATTTCCCCAGGGCTGAGCACCCTGCCCTGGGTGCTGTCTGCACAGTGGAGCCAGGGAGCCGTGTGCGGGTGCAGGGATGGGCACACATGGAAGCCCCCGTGTTCCGCTCGGGAGAAGGGAACCTGCCAGGAGCTCTCCCACCCCTGCCCCACCAGCACCAGTGATGACCAGCCCTGCTGCTGCACCCACACTTTCATGGTGCTGAACTCAACCATGTCCCCAAGCTGTTCCCTACAGTTGGCTGCAGGGACACCAATGGAGTCTGGCCATTCCTGCTCCTCACAAGACGCTTGTTCAAGGCAATGCTGGAAGAAAAGGCCTGGCGCCACCCTCTTGGCACTGCACTACCTGTGGCTGTGACAAGTGAGCAGTCCCCTCCAATGGTTCCTGGGAAAGGCACTTGGGAACAAGCAGCCGGCAGTGTTGGTGGGAGCCCATCTGGGACATGCCCTCTGGGTGGACAAGGAGGCCTCAGGCTCCCTCAGCCTGTTGGGGAGGAGTTGTCCGCTGGGAGGAGTGTGGGGAGGAAGGACGTGAGTCCTCCTGTGGTTTGCGAGGTGAAGGTGCTGACATGTGGCGGAGACCAGAGCACTGCTCCCTCCTCGGCCCTCTCCCAGCTCCTGGGAGCTCATTGCAGGAGCCAGCCAGTCCCCAAGAACAACTATTCCCACAGCTTTGCAGCCAGTGCTGGGAGGCTGTGCGCACATGGGGTGCCCTTTGAACCGCACTCTTGCTCACATTGCTTAAAGGGGACTGTACCCACCTCCTCACCCTGCCTGGGTGCTTGGTCACTCCCATTGTGGTCTCACCCTTGTCACCTACAAACTTGAACTCAGGCCCTAGCCCTCATGTTCAAAGAGCTCCACACAGCTGAGCTGCCCCTTCACACTAAGGGCAGCCCCTTTGCTCATCTTCCTCTGCTCACTCCTGAAGATCTCCTACCCTGCTGCTGTATGAGATGTAGAATCATGTGTGAGATTCCACCACACCTCAGCAATATTTCTCAGTCAGATGGACACCTCCATCTGCTCCTCTCTCTGCCCCAGGCTTTATGCACTTGTGCATGTTCCCATTGCAAAGGCTCAGCTGTGGCGCCCAGAACAGGTTGGTGATGGTGAAACTTGTTCTACCAAGGGCCAAGGACACAGGATTTTTGGTGCCTGCCCTTCAGAGCACAGGCACGCTGTCATAGAGAGCAGGTGGCAATGTGATGGTGAGAGAGGGGTCCCACTAAGAGAGCAAAGCCTGCAGAGCCCAGGGCCAGGGGGAAACAGAGCTGGGTTGCCCAGCCTTGGCAGGAGAGGCTTTTGCTGCCTGAGCTCCCTCTGCAGCACCTTGGCGTCTGGGACAGAGCTGAATTGACCTCCCTGAAGGACAACGCACCAGTGAAGAAGGTCCTGGCTTGGACTGCCATCCAGAGACCCTGTGAACATCACTAACACTGCCCTTGCTCCTGTCATCCAATGGTGGAAAGAGGTCTCTGCTCTAGTAGCCTCACCCTTAAAATCTTGTAGCTCTCCCTCTCCGGAAACTTTTCACACCCTTACATGAGGGAAATGGGCTAACGATGACCTCCGTGTGGTAAATCGCAGCGTGCCCAGGTCCATGGGCTTCTTCAGTGGCACCTTGTCCTTCCTGGAGAGGGGTTCACCTCTGTCACAGGCCCAAGTTGCCTTTAATTACCCCTAGGAGGCAAATCCCTCTTCTGTTTCTCCCTGGCCTTGGGAATTCCAGGCTTTTCTCTCTTTGTGGGAACCTCCTTTCAGCATAACCCTGACAAGTGCTCTCTACACGAGCAAGTCACTGCTGTCAAGTGGGACCATTGCACACATGGTGTCCTTGGCTCTTGGTAACAGGTTTCTCCATTGCAGATCTCTTCTTTGTGCCACAGCTGAGGCTCTCCACCCCAATATCATACACAAGTGCACGCAGGCTGGGGCACAGAGGAGGGCAGATGGAGAGGCACAAGCTGTCACTGCACTGAACCATGGTTGGAATAATTGAGATGCTTTGAGACCACTCACACGACCAGAGGGCTGTGATGGCAGAGGACAAGCTCTGCAGGAAGAAAGATTAGGGGAGAAGAGCAGGATGGGGTGGATGTCCTTGATGTGAAGTGACAGCTCAGATGGAAGGAGCTCTTGCATGGGATGGATCAATATCTGGGGGGGAGCTTGTGTAGGCTCCCTCCCGCTGGGGGAATCCTGCAATCTGAAGGGTGGTGGAGCTTAGGAAAGCCAGCAAGTGTTTAAGGAGCAGAGCCACCCAGCCCAAGGATGGTCCATCCTGATGCTCATTAAAACTACAAGACGCCTTGGGAGATCAGGTTGGTGACAGAGGATAGTGTGGTCTATTTTGTAGTGATGGTGTTCCAGTAGGGACAAAAACCAGGTCCTGCCCTTGGCACAGACCGACTCTTCTAGGGATGTGGGCTGGGGAATGTCAGTCTGGGCAGCAGTTCTTTGGAGAAGGACCTTTGTGGGCAGAGAGTTGCATGTGAGCCAGAAACGTGCTTTGGAGGCCACCGTGTCCTGGACTGCATGAACTGGAGTCCCCCTACTCTGTACTCATTAGAGTACCTTTAGAAACTGCATGCGTTTAGGACCCTCTGTAGAAGAACTCTGCTCATCACATGAAGTGAGTTCAGTGTCAGGTGTCCAAGGTGGCTGGGGGCTGGAGGGGCTGGAGCACCACTTGCCCCACTGTGAGGAGAGGGTTTGTGTTTGTTCAGTGCAGAGAAGTTAAGGCTTCTACTGATTTTCCTTTTTTTTTTTTTTTGGCCTATGGGTCAATACCTGAACTGGCTGCCCCAGAGTCAGGCCCTTCGGCTGGGGTGAGGTTGCTTTTACAGGTCTGGTCAGCACATGAGCTGCATGGAGAAGCTGAGGACCATGACCTTCTTTAGCCTGCTGAACTGTTACAGCTAATGGAAAGAGAGCAGGAGCCTGTGACTGCCTGCAGGGTGGTTTCAGAAACGATGGAAGTTGTTCACGTAATGGGAAAGAAATTGCGAATGAGAAAGAGCCACAAACTGCTTATTAAGGTACAGACTTGATTTGAAGAAAAGAGAAATGTCACTTAAGAGCAGTGCTGTGGCGCAAGAGGTGACCTGGAGGGGACCTGAGATCAATTCATGCCTTATTGTTTCAAAGACAAGTCACCAAGGACAAAGAGACATGGGAAAAGCTGGAGAGATGCTGGGGTAAGAACACGGTGGGGAGGCAGGCTGGGTGTCTACAAGCTGCAGGGAAAAAGGCACAGGCATGGGAAAGTGTGGGACAGCCCAAAGGGGAGACAGCCGAGAGCAGTGCCACAACCAAAAACCTCCTCAAGAACTAGGTCTGTGTTCTCTTGGCCATGGCTGCTGTCTCTGCCATTGAGACTTAGAAGAAAAAACTTCTTCCTTCTGGCAACAGGGCCTCCCTGCCTGCTTTCCCCCAGGGGACACAAGAGGTCCTGGATCAGTGTCCTGCCCTAGGCCTTGAACATCCCCACCCACACACTGCTCCAACCAAAAGCCTTGGGCAAAGCATGGTGGAAAGGATGTCTGTACTCAGGGACTGGGCACCTCTATTTGGTCATTCTGCTTGTTAACACGCATGTAGGGTTGACTTGGCATCAGAGGCACCTGCACTTTGCATTTTTCCTATGTTTAATCATGACTTCCAACTCTCTGCTCTGATCAGTCCCTGGGGAGGCTTTGCTTGGTAATGAACCACAGTGGGACCCATTAACCCTCCAAGAAACTTGGGGATGTGCCTCTGACTTGAACTTCTGGAGAAGTTTCTTCAGTCTCCTCTCAGCATCAGAGGTTCATGAGCTCAGCACCAACTACTCCCAAAGGGTCAGTCAAATGCAAAACTCCTCAGGAGCCATGATTCTTGCCATAATTTTCTTCAATTTTCAAATCTTCTCTAGCTAATTGGAAAGGAGTGTCTTAACATTAGACTGATTACAATGAGCACCTGGAAAAGAAAGATAGATATATTTTTTTGAGCTTTCTTTATTGTTCTATGTTCTGAATCAGCCATACGCACTTTCTCCACTTCCTAGAGTGTCTCCCCGTGAAGTCTGGACATGTGTGAAAAGTAATGATTTTGAGGGGAGACCTGTATGCAGAACCTTCTTGCTCAGCTCCCCAGCCCTGCCACTTCCCTCATCAGCCACTGGGACCTTGGATCACTCTGGCTAAAACCAAACTGTTTTTCTCGCACCAGTAGCTGAATTTTGCAGCTCATGTGCACCAATTCCCACCTGAACTAGCTGCAAACATGTAAAAGTATTAAGTATGATAAAACAAAATAACCTGGATCCTATGTCAATAGGAAACAAAATCTCAACTGTAGGTTGAATCCCGAGTTGCCTCCAAGGAGCTCCACAGCCTACAAGGAATAACCTTCCTTGAACCGCTTTTCACAAACAGTTAGTAAAGGCTGGATAGACACACGGTGAAGGAGCTGGTTAAGAGACAACAAGAGTTTCCTGAAAGACTCCCTGAACCTCAAAGTAGCAAGGGAAGAGTTGAGAGGTATCTGAACAATAAAGAGCAAGGGGAGAAGGAATACTCAAACCATGAAAAGTGCAGATGTGCACTTTCAAAGTGATAAGTGTCAAACCCCATCCATGTAGTTGCCTCTGTCAAATGCGGTTGTCTGGAATTCCCTTTCTAGTCGATGGAGGGGAATAAGTGGTCTTAACAGACACTTGATTTCGGCACCACATGGGAACACAACCGCCCCCAGGGAATCTGCTGAGAGCAGACTCTCTATGTGGTCAAATTGAATCCAACCCTAAAGCAGATTTTAGTCATAAGTCAGAACATTCTCATAGAATAATAAAAATTATCCCTTCCAAAACTTTGCGCCATTTTTAACATTATGAAATACATTTTCATTCTTCTTTTTTGGCAGCACCATGTTTGTGCACAACATTGCCCATGGCAATGAAGTAAGGCAGGAAGCAGATTCCTAGATAAAGTTCTCAGGGGGATC
Source organism: Tinamus guttatus (assembly GCF_059628265.1). Taxonomy (NCBI): domain Eukaryota; kingdom Metazoa; phylum Chordata; class Aves; order Tinamiformes; family Tinamidae; genus Tinamus; species Tinamus guttatus. The sequence continues at coordinate 150,854 of NW_028288837.1, forward strand.
TGTGTTAAGGGCACATTTGCTCTTTTCTGGACTATCATCTCTCTCTTAAGCACCACAGTGCACGAAACCCTGCTGAGGAAGTGAAGAACAGCGAGCCGGCTTTGGTGCCTCCAGGAGGAAGACTGTCTTCTGCCACAGACTGTCCTCCATCCCACTTCTACCCAAAGAGCAGCCCACAGCAGTCATCATGGAGCTGAGGCTCACCCTCATCTCAGCCTGTGCTCAGACGTTGTGCTCTTTCATCCCACAGGCCTTTGATCCTGTCTTGCCAAACGCCGAACCCTCAAACCAAGCCCCAACCCCAGGCAATCCCACAGGTCTGCCCAGGGCACACACTTGCCAGGGCAAGGAGAGAGAAGTGACCTCTCCAGTTGCCCCTTTCAGACATTTCTCAGGCTTCACCTTGCTGGTGAAGGTTGACTGAAGCCAAGCAGGGCTGCACTTGCTAGAATGCCAGTCCCATTCAGCCATGAGCCCACATTTTCCTTCTTCATTCTTTTACTCTCACTGAAGCAGGAGCAGGGAGATTTGGCTTTCCCCAAACCATCCTTACTTTACCAGACAATATTTCTGACTTCCTCCTTTGCAGCCTTTCTCTTTCTCCCTTTTCCACATGCTGCCTTATTGACTTGAAGGCCACATGCCAGTTCCCTGTTTAGTCAAGCTGGGCTCCAGCGATGTTTCCTAACTTTAACAACTGTTTGTATGGAGCATTCTTCTTCTTAACAGATGCTTAATTAATAGCTGCCTTTCCTGAGGTCCTCCACCCTTCAGAGCTACTGGCCTTGGTCCATCCTATGGAAGAGCTCCATGTATCCAAGCTCTCCATTCTAGCATTTCCCCCTCCTTATCTTCCCTGGTGGTCTCTCCTCCAGAATTCCATGCTGTCATTGAGGGAATGTAGCCATTCAAATGGTCTCACTACGTCTCCCTTATTCTAATTACAGGGCACACCTGTTGCGCATCACTCTTCGAAAGTGATTTCATAGCTGTTTTAGGTAACGGTGGTGTTTTGGCTATTCTGTGTTTGAGAAGTGTATTTCTACACAAATATCTAAATTAATCTCTCTCCTCAATAGGCACAAACCCATTTTGTCTAACCCAGTGCTTTTCTGTCAATCTGCCACACACTGGGTCAGAACTGGCCTCCCTAGTAGTAAAACAGGATTGTCTCCTGTGTGCCTGATCACTGGGCTCTTCTTCCAAAGCTGGACATAAGAATGGGATCAGGGAATAGTCCCCAAAAATACCCTCTGGACATGTCTGGGTTTTGCATGGGCCAAAGGCCAAGAGCTCCTGTGTAGAGAGCATTGTTCAAACCTGGTTAATGGAAAAAGGACATAGCCAGGCAGAGCTGATACGGAGGGCTTAAGTAAGACAAAGGACAGAGTTTCCTTGAGATAAAGAAGTTGATGCAGCTGCACAAATCAAAGGCAAACAGGAACCGGTTTGGTACCGGAAGAATGAAGAAGCTGCTTGCTTATCTACCGTAATCTGGGCTGGCCAGACAGAAGTTATCTTTCGAATAAACAACCAAAATACCGGTCGAGTAAACAACCAAAATGTATAAGAAGCAAGCTAAAACGACTAATAAACGAGTTCTGTTGATGACCAACGGGTGTCTGCAGTCTCCCTCTCTCCGACAAATGGTGACCCCGACGTGATCGCCACGAAGGAGAGAAGTATTAGAGAGTCGGGTTCCGCAGCGCAGCCGGGACGGTGCCGAAGCCGCCATTGGAGCGGAGAGGAACGACACCCCCCTTGGCCACATCGGTGAGTAAGGGGCCGTACGCGCCACCGAAGCCTGGAGAAAAAGTAACTGCTAGCGATAAAAATGGATAGGCAAGTGGCGTATGAATTATTTATGCGCACGTTGCAACAGTGCAATGTGGAGGGGTATGAAACAAAGGATTGGAAAAAGGAATTGCCAGGTTTGCTTGAGTGGGGTCTTAACAAGGGATGCTTTAAGAACCCACATACAGTGCATGAGCTCACGGAGTGGCGAAAGCTTGGGGAGCTTCTATGGGCAGCAACTATAGATGAGGACAAAAGCGCAAAAAAGCAGGGACGTCTATGGCGAGCCGTGCATAATGCTCTTTTACGGCGGGAATCGGAGAAAAGAGCAGCTAGCCATGCGCTTGCCGCGCAGCACAATAATGCTCGATATGAATATGGGGACGAGCCCTTGGCTCCCGGGACACGTACATTTATCATCCCTCAGAAGGGCGAGCCGAAGGAGAGTGAGGAAGAAAAAGGGAGCGTGGAGCAGCCGCCACCGTCGGCCCCTCCCGATCTCGATTCCGCCACTTTGAATTCGAATATGTCTCCAAAGGCGCAGCCTCCGCTAAGCAGCGCTTGCCCCCTGGAGGGAGCATGGAGTGAATTCACCAGAAAACGGGGCGAAGCATGGCAGGAATTAGCCAAACACGCTGCAGAAGAGGGGGATCCAGAGTTAGGGGAGTTAAGAATGCTGGCTTGCCCGGTGTTGTATACACCCTTTGTAGACCCGCAGGGAAATCAACAAATGAGGGCGGAGTATACTCCGATGGACTGGAAAATGTTGATTCAATTACGAGATACAGTTAGACAATATGGATCCAAAAGTGAACCCGTGAAGCAAATGCTGGACTATATGTTCGATACGACCATCTTGTTACCGAACGATTTACGAGCCCTGCAGCGGCTCATATTGACGGCACATCAGCAGATGCTCCACGGGGCTCACTGGCAGACGTTGGCCCATGATGCAGTTGCGGTCAATCGGCAACCCGGGGATCCCCTCCATGGGGTAACAATGGACGAACTTTTGGGGGTAGGACCGTACGTACGTACGGAAGCCCAGATCCTTATAGGTCCTGATAAGGCGCGAGAAGCCATGAGGTTGTTCCGGGCAGCGCTAGATCGTGTTAGAGAGCCGGGGGGAGCGCCACCGTATATGGGGATCAAACAGGGCAGGGAGGAGCCACTGGGGACGTTTATAGATAAGGTGGCGGCGGCTATAGATAGAGCCGGGGTTCCCACCTGGATGAAGGGAGCACTGTTAAAACAATGTGCCATTCAAAATGGGAACGAGAAGATTAAACAATTGATTGGGACCCTGCCAGGAGGGTGGAGCATAGAAGAACTCTTAGAACGGGCCGCCACCATGCCCTCGGGAAATCAGGCATTTTTAGTGGATGCAATCAAAGGACTGGGGGAAGGTTTAAAGGAACAGGCTGCCTGTATGCAGACTCAAGTTCTGGCAGCCTTGGCCCCTCTCCAGGCTTCGGGGGGGCTCATGAAAAATAAGCAGAATTCTGCTCCTGGCCTGAAATGCTATCAATGTGGCAAACGGGGGCACATCCGGCGAGAGTGCCGAGCTCCTGAAGTATGGTGTCCTCAATGCCAAGCCAGCTCTCACTCCAGCGGAGCCTGTCGTAAGCTGTCGGGAAACGGGAGACCCAGCGCGACTGGCCGCGCCCAGACACAAGTAGCCAGAAAGCAGCAAACAGCGCTTCCTACAGTCTGCAGCCCGCAACCCCAGGATCCCTCGGTTTGGACGTGGCAGCAGATGTAAAGACAACACTCTACACTGATCGCCCGGAAAAGGTTCCTACCGGAATAAGAGGACCGCTGCTCGTAGCAGGCAGGCCCACCGGTGCCTTGCTCCTAGGACGCTCGTCCACCTGGATGTTGGGGTTGTTTGTGTTACCTGGAGTCATCGATGCCGATTATACCGGAGAAATATGCCTGATGGTATACACGCCCTTTCCACCCATTACAATTGATAAAGGACAAAGAATCGGGCAACTGATTCCAATACCCCATTTAGCGGCGGAAATTTCCCCCAAAGATGAACAACCCCGGGGTGACCGAGCTTTTGGCTCCACAGGGCTCATGCTCCTCACTGTCGATCTATCGGAACGGCCCAAAAAGGAGGTGCGGATAACATTTAAGGGGGAAACGATAAAAATCGCAGCCCTATTGGATACCGGAGCCGATACAAGCCTTATCTCTCCTGGAAGCTGGCCCAGTCGCTGGCCTACCTTGGCATCAGGTCATACCATTACGGGAGTAGGTGGCCTTACACTAGCCAGAAAAACCCCCCTGGTAGGAATATCGTTGGAAAAAAACCACGTCATGGCAGCGCTCTCTGTAGTTCCACTACCCCAGTCCGTACAATGTCTGATCGGCAGGGATATACTGGCTCAACTGGGGGTTATACTGACCAACGAACACCCTTTAATCTGAATGCCATTGCTTGGTCATTCCCGTTGCCACTAACCTGGAAATCGGATGATCCGGTGGTGGTTAAGCAATGGCCGTTGAAACGGGAAAAGTTGGAGCAAGCCCATTTGCTTGTAGAAGAACAGTTTAAACAAGGACATTTACAACTCTCAACGAGTCCCTGGAACTCGCCCATATTTGTGATCAAGAAAAAATCGGGCAAATATCGCTTGCTCCACGATTTACGGGCTGTTAACGCCCAAATGGAACCGATGGGGGCATTGCAGCCTGGACTTCCAAACCCAGCCATGATTCCTGAGGGGTGGGACGTTCTGATAATAGACCTCAAGGACTGTTTCTATACTATACGGTTACATCCTCGAGATTCCAAGCGATTTGCCTTCACGCTCCCTGCCATAAACAGGGGCGAGCCAGATAAACGATATGAATGGACAGTTTTACCACAGGGTATGCGCAATTCCCCCACCATCTGTCAGTTATTTGTGGATGCGGCTCTTCAACCAATCCGCCGAGCTATGGCTGAAACTCTAATCTATCATTATATGGATGACATTTTGTTCGCACAAGCGCACCAGTTCACAGACAAACAATTGCAGTTCATTACTGATATGCTTGCCCGGCAATCGCTAGTGATCGCACAAGAAAAAATACAACGCGATCCACCCTGGAAATACTTGGGCTGGGCCATAACGGAGCAGTGTATACGACCGTTGAAACTGCAAATCGACACAAAAATCACCACACTTAATGAAGCACAACGTTTACTTGGTGACCTACAATGGATAAGGCCCGTGGTTGGCATCCCCAATCACCTTTTACAGAAGCTGCAACCCCTGCTAAAAGGCGTAGATCCTTGTACACCAGTTCACCTAACAGAAGAACAAGTGACGGCAACGCGCCTCATTAGCCAGCGCGTCTCGGAAGGCTTTGTATGCCGCCGTCAACTCGCACCTATTGATCTCACTATATGGTTTAATCACGATCACCTACTTGGTGCACTGACTCAATTAAAGAAAGCGGGGGAACTAGGGGTGTTGGAATGGCTGGCCCTACCCTTACAACATAGAAAAACATTAACAACAAAAATTGAAGATGTAGCAGAATTAATAAAAAGGGGTCGCCTACGTGTCAATGAAATAGACGGACAGGATCCCGCAACAATAAATATACCCATGGAAAAGGCCACCCTCGACTGGTATCTGCTCAACTCTCAGGAATTGGCAGTAGCACTCCTAGGAAGCAGTTCCAAGGTGCAAACAAGCCCTCTGCAGCCAAAAGCATTACAATGACTGGGGGAGTGGGACTGGATAACGAAACCTTTGAGGGAGGATAGACCAATCCCCGATGCCACGACAGCGTTTACGGATGCCGGAAAGAAATCTCGAAAGGCTGCTATTGTATGGAAAAGGATGGGCCGCTGGGAGCAACAGATACTGGAAGCGGAATCAACGGACAGCTTACAGACTCTTGAACTATTGGCTGTCGTGTGGGCAGTAACCCACCTTTCGGGACCGCTGAATGTGGTCTCGGACTCTCTTTATGTAGTGGGAGTGGTTGCCCGGATTGAAGATGCATCAATTAAGGAAGTTAACAACCGGAGACTATACCAGCTGCTTCTACAATTGAAAAGGGCCCTGCGCTCCAGAACCTCGCCATACGCGGTTCTGCATATACGAAGCCATAAATGGGACCTTGGACTGGGAGAGGGCAATGCATTAGCAGATAGACTAGTAATGTCGGCCCTCGACGTAGGGCAACAAAAAATGGTTTTGGCCAGGGAGGCCCACGATAGGTATCATCAAAATGCGAAGGGTCTGGCACGGCAATTCTCCATCAGCATAGCCAGTGCTAGAGCCATAGTCAGAGCCTGTCCGGTCTGCAGTCAACACAATGGGGGTGTAGGATTAGGGTGTGGTGTTAACCCAAGAGGTACCCAATTTAATGAAGTGTGGCAAATGGATGTCACTCACTTTGCTACTTTTGGGAGGCTAAAATATTTGCATGTAACAATTGACACGTACAGCAGGTACATCTGGGCTACAGCACAAACGGGAGAGAGGGCGCTTCATGTCATAAGACACCTCTCTAGCTGTTTCGCTGTCATGGGAGTTCCAAAAATGATTAAAACAGATAACGGACCCGCTTATGTCAGCCAAAAGCTAAGAACTTGGTTGGAGAATTGGGGGGTGAAACATGCCACTGGAATCCCCCACTCCCCAACAGGCCAAGCTATAGTAGAAAGAGCAAATCAAACCTTAAAACGGTACCTTCTCAAGCAAAATGAGGAATTAGACCCCCAAACCCGACTCAGCAAGGCAATGTATGTGGTCAACCATCTGTGTGTGTTTGGTGAAGGTGGGGCCCCTGCCGCTGTTTTGCACCGGCCCCCCCAGGAAGACAAAGAGAAAGATCAGGCAGTATGGGTCAGGTACAGGGACCCACGTACAGGCATTTGGCAGGAAGCCGCTAAGGTGCTTTATTGGGGAAGGGGTTACCTCTGCGTTTCCACACCAACAGGAACCGTCTGGGTACCAGCCCGGTGGACCAAGCCCGCTCTGAATCAACACTTGGAAAGAACAAGCACCCCGCCCGAGAAAGAAGCGGCCGACAGTGAAGAAGGAGGAGGACAGGACGACGATTAGTAATGCTTCTGCTACTAATGTTTTACTATTGTTGCTGTAGTAATTTCGCGATTTATGTGCGCCCCCAACCTAAAGTGAATGTATGGGTAACATTGGCTAATCGGACTGGACAGGATTCAATATGCCTAAGCATGTCCACACCTGATAACCCTTTCTCAACGTGCTTAGTGGGAGTCCCCTTAGAGCAATGGCCAATCCCGAAGGAGGTTGGCTCTTTAAATGCGAGTAGCGAAGGGAAGAAGGTGATGGATGATTGGGATGCTTGGGTCCCGCGCCTGCCCCGGGCTTCCCTAGAACCCCAAGAGTTGGAAATTTTAGGCTCCTTGCATGCAGATGCTTGTGTTAAGTTCAATTGGACTAGTGTGTTACGAGGGACCGGCATGAACCAAATATTACCCGTGAATGTTTCTGCCTCCTGGGGGAATGAAACCTTATGGTGTAATTACACCTCTAGCAATATATCAAGATCCAATAATGCCCCGCTGCAATTGCCATCGGGAATCTTTCTGATTTGCGGTGATAGGGCTTGGCAAGGCATACCTTCCAGGATGATAGGGGGTCCCTGCACCCTAGGGCGATTAACGCTACTCACCCCCAATACTTCCATGATCCTCGACCTGCATCGTAAATTTGGAAGAGTTAAAAGAGGGATTCACTCTCACCAATTTCAAAAGGAATGTGATTCTAACGCAAAGTTCTGGTCTCCGGGAGAGGTAATTGCAGCATCCATCCTGGCGCCCGGGGTCGCAGCAGCACAGGCCCTCACCACTCTCAGAAAGATGGGGTGTTGGCTTGCGAAACAAACAAACGACACATCTCGAGCAATTTCTGATCTTTTAATGGATGTGGATTCTGTCCGACATGCTACTTTGCAAAATCGTGCTGCCATTGATTTTCTGCTCTTGGCCCACGGGCATGGGTGTGAGGACTTTAAGGGGATGCGCTGCATGAATCTCTCCGACCATTCCGAATCGATCCACCGTAGCCTCCAAAACCTAAGGGATCTCACTAATCAGCTACAAGTGTCCTCTGGTTTTGGTTTTGAGGATTGGCTTAAAGGTTTTGGTCTAGGTCCTTGGGTCACTTCAGCACTAAGAGGCCTGGCTACTATGGTTCTTATGATAGTGTTACTTTTGCTTATTATGCCTTGCATGTTTCGCTGTCTGCAGCAGATGCTAATGCGAGCCGTCGAAGGTCGTATGAGTCTCTTAGCTCATAAAGAAAACGGGGGAAGTGTGGAGGACGTGGTTCAGCTCTGGCTCAAGGAGAAGGGTCATGGCAGCCGGCTGGAGTTAGTGTAAGTAGGTTATAGTGCAAACCAAGGTTACCCTGACATTGTCCTAACCACGAGGATTGCAAGAACCGGTTAGGACCGGCCTGATAGTGGGGGTTCGCCATCTAGGGATTCCGGTACTTTCCAGCCCGGCAGCCAATCGTGAGCTCAGGTTTTGCAATATGTATGAGACTCATTATCTACTGTATAAATATACTTGTTTGTGGGACAATAAACGAGTTCTGTTGATGACCAACGGGTGTCTGCAGTCTCCCTCTCTCCGACAGAGGGGGCTGCAGATCTCAGCCCAGCACCTAGCAAGCCATATCTGAAAGGGTGTGAGACTGAGGGAAGCTGCTGTCTAATAAGGTGCCAGGGTAGCCTTTTATTTCTGTTTTTTTTAATTGAACTTGTATTTCTCACATACAGGTCAGAAAAATGCACGTCCTGATGCCTCTGCTCATGAGACACTTGCAGGACGAGGACAGGGACATGAGCAGCCAGGCCCTTCTCGTGCTCAGCCGTGTGGTCCGTGTCCTGGAGAGACCAACACTCACGGACATGGCTCCAGAGCTGGCTGAGAAGCTCCTGCCCCTCTTTGAGGATGTAAGGCGGGGGGCAGAGCCGTGGGGCTGGCTGGTGTGCGTGGGAGGCTGCCAGGAGCCTTTCTGCCAAGGGCTATTGGGATACTGCCCTGTGCTGCCCATGCTGTCCTGGCTGCAGGGCTGCATTGCACCAATGCAGCCTGTGCAGGAAGCTGCCACGTGCGGTGCCAGTGCTGAGGAGTTCTCTCTTCCTTGCCACCAGGAGCGCGAGCACACACGAAAGCTCTCCATGCAGCTCTTCAGCAAGCTCGTGGAGATGGCAGCGGGCACCGCAAAGGAGCAGATGAAGCAGCAAGTGCACACGAGCACGCTGCCACTGCTCTTCCACCTGCAGGATGAGAGCCCCAGCGTGGTCGAGGTACGGCTGAGCAATGGGGCACGCTGGGGAGCCCCGTAGCCACGTTGGGAATAGCTGTGGGAGGTGGTCCTGGCTGAGTCCTGCCTGGATGTCTCTGGGGCTGCAGCCCTTCAGCCTCCTGCTGGCCTGGGCCGCAGCTCAGCAGCTCTCGGCAGTCTCTGCTCTGCTGCCTGTTCAGGACAGGCTGGTTCAGGTGGTGCTTGCTCCATGTTTCTGCCCTCCACCGAGGGGCCAAGGACCCCAAAGCAGATTCAGTGCCCTGCTGCTGCCCCCTGCCATGAAGGGTCAGCAAATGCCCTGAGTCTTGTCAAGAGGAGGGCGGTGGGGGGCACAGGCTCTTGTCCCATGGGCTGCGGTGGCATCTCCCCGTTTTTCCCATGTGCAGGCTGCTCAGGAAGCCCTCCTTGGTGCCGCCAAGCTCCTCAGGTGGAAGGAGCTGAGGCGCTTGGCTCAGAGCCAGCAGACTTGGCTGATCAGCAAGTGCCTGGTAAGGACAGTCCCCAGGCCGCAGCCCCAGCCCGGAGCAGCTCTTTCCTCCTCCGTGCCCAGTGCGTGTGGCTGGCGGCTCCGGGTGCAGGAGCAGCCCTCGCGGACTCTTCTGCAGGCTCCTGTGCCTGTGCTGAGCCCTGGGTGCTGAAGCTGCCCCTGGCCCAGTGGGGCCTTGCAGCAGGAGGGCCCCTCAGCGCGCGGGGCAGCAGCCGTCCCTCTGCTGCCTCCAACACCGGCTCGGCGCTGCCCGGCCTCTGTGGGGGGTCCTGAGTGTGGTGGCAGCGGGAGGCGGCTGCTCCTGGGGAAGGACGGCGAGAGGATGTTGTGCGCTGAGCCCTGTGCTCTCCCCAGCTGGCCGGGAGCAGGGGCAGGAGGAGGGCGGACGAATACCTGCGGCAGAGCCTGTCGTACCTGGAGAGCAGCCAGGAGTCCCTGCGCGAGGCGGCCGTGCGGTTCCTGGGTGAGCCCCGAGCCCTGGGCTCCATCGCTGTCCTGGGACAGCTCGGCCTCAGCCCCGGCTGCTCCGCTGGCAGCAAAAGCAGCCCCGTGGCTGCTGCAGCCCCGCGTGCCTGAGGCAGCGCCTGGGCGCCTGGAGGCTCCGTGCCACCCTCAGCCATCTCTGCCCGCAGCAGTGGGGCCAGTGGGAGTCCCTCGCAGCAGGAGCCCTGCGGGTTACACTGGGGAAAGGGGACTGGGGTGAGCCCTGCCCGAGGGGAGGTGGGTGCCTGGCCAGGTGGGCAGGACTGGGGGGAACAGCTTTGAGGAGCAGGATTTATGGGGCGCTGTGTGTGTGCCTAGGGCATGCTGGGCAGCACACCAGGGAGCAGAGCAAGGAGACGGTGGAGGTCATCTGTGAGAGTGAGTGAGGGCAAGCGGGGTGTCACACGGGGCTGGGGGGACAAAGAGAGACCCTGTCCAAGGAGCTCCCATCCCTGTGTAGGTGAGGAGGGCTCTGCTGCCCGAGAGGAGCGGAGCAGGGGTGCTGTGGGGAGAGTGGAGAGAGATTTCAGGCACCTTGGGCACATTCCTGGGCAGCAGCTGCCAGCTAATCCATTAGAGCCCCTGGCTCCATCCTGGCTGTGGCAAGAGCTGGGTGGAACTGGTGGTGTTAAGAGGAGAGGCCTTGTGCCTGCGGGGATACGGGGGCTTCATCTGAGCTCGTGCTTCCCCCGTCAGCCCTGAAAGGCCTGCAGGAGGACAGCAGCCCATCCATCTCTTCCCTGGCCACCCAAACCGTGCTAATCCTGAGAGCTGCAGGGAAGGGGGCTGCATCCACGGGCGCCCAGGAAGGCCTGTGCAACCGCCTGAGGAGAGCGTGGGAGAGGCGGCACTGCCCTCTGCAAGGTGTCAGTCTGTGCTGCTGGCGCTCGGCCACGTCCTGATGCCAGGCTGCTCTGTGCACAGGCCTCATTAAAGAAACATTCCTGTGTCTTCACCGTGTGTCGTGTCTTTTCTTTGGCAAACCAAGCAGCAGCAAACGCAGGTTGTGAAGGGATTGGGGTCCCCCTCTTAGAGGAGATGGGTACGCACTCTCTGCAGCAGGCTGCAGCCAATAACCTGACCACTTGCTACTCCTCGCAGCAGTCAGCGAAGCCTCTCCCGCCCTCCAGCTTTCCCCTTACATAGAATCACAGAATCACAGAATGCTGAAGGTTGGAAGGGACCTCTAGAGATCATCTAGTCCAACCCCCCTGCACACGCAGGGTCACCTAGAGCACGTGGCACAGGACTGCGTCCAAGTGGGTTTGGAAGATCTCCAGAGAAGGAGACTCCACAACCTCTCTGGGCAGCCTGTTCCAGTGCTCTGGCACCCTCACTGTTAAGAAATTTTTCCTTAAGTTCCTGTGGAAGTTTTAATGCTTTAGTTTCTGGCTGTTTCCTCTGGTTCTGTCGGTGGCCACCACTGAAAAGAGACCATCCCCGTCCTCTGCACTCCCTCCCTTGAGGTATTTATATACACTGATTAGATCCCCTCTCAGCCTTCTCTTCTCCAGGCTGAACAGGCCCAGCTCCCTCAGCCTCTCCTCATAGGGCAGATGTTCCAGGCCCCTGATCATCATCCTTGTAGCCCTGCGCTGGACTCTCTCCAGCAGTTCCACATTCTTCTTAGACTGTGTAACCCAGAACTGGACACAATACTCCAGATGCGGCCTCACCAGGGCTGAGTAGAGGGGCAGGATCACCTCCCTCGACCTGCTGGAGACGCTCTTCTTAATGCAGCCCAGGACCCCACTGGCCTTCTTGGCCACAAGAGCACACTGCTGCCTCATGGTCAACTTATCATCCACCATGACACCCAGGTCTTTCTCCGCAGAGCTGCTCTCCACAAGCTCGGTCCCCAGCCTGTACTGGTGTCTGGGGTTATTCCTCCCCAGGTGCAGGACCTTGCACTTGGCCTTGTTGAATTGCATGAGGTTTTTTACCACCCAGTTGTCCAGTCTGTCCAGGTCCCTCTGGATGGCAGCACAGCCCTCTGGGGTATCAGCTACTTTTCCCAGTTTCGTATCATCAGCAAACTTGCTGAGGGAGCACTCTGTGCCTTCATCCAGGACATTGATGAATAAAGCGAACATATATAGGTTATATAAAGAGAGGATATAGGTGAAGATCAAAGTACATAGAAACATAAACTCTTAATTATATAGGTTAAGATCAATATACATAAAAGCATAGAATTGCAAACATCACTACATCTATTCCCTGCTGCACCAAATGTTTACAAATGATTCATGATTCACTCCGACAGCTCAATGGTTTTTGACTCCTGGACTTGGCTGGAATTCTTCCATGGCTGTGACTGCTCTGTCGCCAGTTGAGGCTTTGCATCTTTTGCTGGTAACCAGCGAGCACCTGTGGGAAGGAGAACACACATATCCCCTTCCCCATGTTATTAGTTCTATGGAGCCTCTCCCTGGTGGTTCTCCCAATTCTTTATACCATCCCTTTGATGGGGGCACAACTGCAGACACCATCTCGAATTGTCGGTCAGCTGCTGGTGTAAATAACAGATGATCAGAAGGATTCAAAACATTAAGCACATATAATGCTTTGTCTAACTGTTCCTGTGGGGTAACACTGTCCATAGGATTTCCTCTTTTTTTGTTTATTTAACATAGCCTTGAGAGTCCCATGGACACGTTCAGTAATGGCTTGTCCAGTGGGGCAATGCGGTATACCTGTAACGTGCTGTATACCACAGTCTTGTAGGAAGACAGAAACTGTTTGTGAAACATTAGCAGGACCAGTATCAGCTTGAATTCCTTTCGGAATGTCCATAGTGGCAAAACCTCTTAACCAGAGGCGTTTCACATCGCGTGCCTTTTCTGCAGTATGTGCAGTGGCTACCAGAAACCCTGGGAAGGAATCCACACTAACATGCACATAACCCAGACAGCCAAATGTTGATATATGTGTGACATCACTCTGCCAAAATTCATTAGCTCGTAAACATTGAGGGTTCACTCCTTTGTATGATGATACTGGTGTAATACATTGACAATCAGGGCATGCACAGACAATTTCTGTGGCTTGTTCTCTGGACAGAGCAAATTGTTTACGTAAGGAAGAGGCATTTTGATGAAAGAAGTGGTGACATAATCGGGCTTGCTCCAAACTGCGTGGCAGTACTGCTGCCATCATCAATTTGTCTGCAATAGCATTTCCTTCAGTTATTGCTTCTGGTAGAGTAGTATGTGACCATTTATATTTTATAATGCATATACATATGCCAATGCATATGCCAGTACATAGATGGCATCCTAATTGGGGGTGATTTTCCCAAAAAGGTTGGGAAAGTAGCCACAGCAGTATGGCAAATCCTACTTGAAGCTGACATTGAGGTACCACCTGAGGAATGCCAGGGACCAAGCAAAGAGGTAAAATTCCTAGGGACTTGGTGGATAGCTGGCAGTGCAGGGATTCCTGCAGATACCTTAAGAAAAATTGAAGAGCTGCAAATGCCCCGATCAGGGAAAGAATTGCAACAATAGATGGGAACTTTAGGATAGTGGAGAAGGCACCTACCTGGATTTTCTATCATTGCCCATCCATTATATTCGCTCTTAAGGAAAGACAAACCTTGGAAGCGGGAATTAGAACACAAAGAGACAGTCAAAACTCCCAGTGGAGAACTAGAAACATTTCAGTCACTGTGACCAGAACACCCCCACAACCCTCTTACAGCTGAATGGGGTTTCCCTGAACATGCTACTTACTGTAAGTTACAGTAAATAACTTACTGTTACTGAGGTACAGTAACTTACTGTTACTTACTGTAAGTTACTTAGAGGCTAGCCCTGATGGAACAAAAAGATATTTATTGTTTAGCTTGACTGCGTTTAAAGAAGGGGAACTACAACATTCTGAATGGAAGAAAAAGGACTTTTATCCTTAGTCTGAGCAGTTAAACAGATTGAGAAAACACAACAAAGACAACCTGTGCAAACTAGAGGACCGTTTCATTTACTAGAAGCAATCCTAAAGGGGACTGCTCCCCCAGAAGGAATTGCACAACACCCCACTACCACAAAATGGTATGCCTACCTATCAGGAGTTGCAGAAAATATGCACCTAACTGAAGGCCATACTAAGGTTCCCAAATCACAGATGCCTGTAAAAACAGATCCATTAGCATTGGGACAAGCTCTTAAACCTTCATCAATTCTGAATGTACCATCTGTCATCGATGGAAGACCGACAGAAAACATGTGGTTTAGAGATGCTTCGGCAAAAAGTTTAAATGGTAAATGGCTATAAAAGGCTGATGCATTAAATATTACCACTGGTGAAGAAGTAATAGAAGAAAGTGAAGGCAGTGCCCAAGTAGGAGAGTTAAGAGCAGTAGTTTTAGCTACACAAAATGGAGCAAGGTTGTCTGTGTAGGCTCCTAGGCTGTGTGGGCTGGTGCCACACAATGGCTTTGTGGATGGGAAGCTCTTAACTGGGAAGAAAATAGAACCCCAGGTTGGAGCCCAGGCCTCCAAGAGCAGGGAGCCTGGAGCCAGCAGGCCAGGGCAGGGGCTGCAGGGGATGAGGGCAGAGCCCGTCCTCTTTCCCACAGCACATTTTGTGGCCTGGCTCATGGGCAAACTAGCACAAGTGTGCACAAAATCCACCCACAGATGAAGCGCAGCTGGGGCTGGAGCTTTGCAGAGCGTAGGGTCCTTTTCTTGCCCTGGGGTATCTCAAGAGAGCACGCTTTGGGCCAAAGCTGCCCTCATCCTCTCCTCTGTCTCCTTTCCCTGGCTCCTTATTCCTGTGTTCCAGGCTGCTGGAAGGAGAGAACATCCTGCCCCTCATCAGGACAATGTGGCTTTTGGAGGATGTCAGGCTGCCCTCTGGGCCTGAATCCATAAGCAAGAGACACGCACAGAGGCTGAAGAATCACGACAGCTTTGTTGTGGGAAACTGAAGAGAGGGCTGAATGAGTCCAGCAAGAACGGGGTCAGTTCGTTCCTGAGAGGTGGTCGCTGCAGCGTTGCCCGCAGTGACGCAGGCTGCTCCGCGCACACGGTTGCTCCCTGTGTGCCACGCGCCGCTGGGCTGGCAGTGCTGCCTTAGAGCTCATCTACCCGCAGCCTCCTGGTCTCCTGCCTTGCTTGTGCCGTTTTGCCCTGCAGCACCCGCTCCCTCCCATCTCCCGACCCCAGCAAGTCCTTTTACTGCCCCTCTGTGCGATGGATCCACTTGGCTACAAAAGAAACACTGGTGACGTTGTTGCTTTTCAGGCAGGGCCTTGGGAGCTCCCTTCCCATGCAGAGAGCAGTGTGTGCTCTCCTGAGGATCAGCTTGTCCTCTCTTGCATTCAGCCGGGAGCGCCTCGGTGTGCAGCGGAGCTGAGGTCCTGCTGCCTTGGGGAATGCTCTCCAGCCCAAAGACACTGCACCCGGCTTCTCTCCTTCTGTCCTAGGAGGCACCCGAGGCCCTCGTTCTGCTCTAGGAGAGGCCGTTTCACCTCTCCTGGGCTCTCCGGAGCCAGCAGCATACAGCCGACAAGTTCCATCCCAATGGTGAGCATTTGTGATTGAGGGACACATTATCCCTCTTATGAGGAAAGACTAAACAGGCCGGGCCTGTTTTGGGTGGAGAAGAGATTGATAGGAGGTTTTATCAACAGGCCCAAATAGCTGAGGGAGAATGTAAAGAGGATGGTGCCAAGCTCTTCCCTGTGGTGCTGAGGGCAGGACACCTTCCCCAGCATGGGGACACCTCCCTGGCTGCTGCACGCAGGGCCCGGCTGCACCCTGGTGCCAAAGGTGCCTCTGCAAAGTGGTGCATTGCAGAGAGCAGCCGTGGCACCTGCTCTCCCAGCTGTGGCCAGTGCCGGGCCCTGCTCTGGGCAGCTCCTGCCTTCTCCCCACGGCAGGGAGCTCGCAGCTTGCACTGCTGCGCTCTGGGCCCTCCGCACAGGGACGGCCCCTTGGCCAGCCCAGCTCCTCTGCGCCAGCGCTCACACGCAGCGCTGAGCTCTGCCTCGAGCTCCTGGCAGAGGGAATGGCGGGCGGCCCAGGATAGGGAAAGGCTGGGAAAGGCTGTTGGCAGCCCGAGGACTTGGGTGTCACACAATTCCAGCAGAGCAAATGGGCCCTGCACAGGAAAGCCCAGAGTCCAACGGAGCGGGAGGACCTGCCTTGGTGACGTGGTCCCTGTCCGTGGGGCTGCAGAGAGACAGAGCAGCCTCCATGATGGTCCCCAGCACGGGGCTGTTCCTGGCAGGAGGCAATTTCTGCAGCAGCTCCTGTGGGGAGACTGCACGCACCCCCTTCCTGCCGTCCCTGAGCGTGTCCCAGCCCTGATGGGCCCTGTGCTCACCCAGGGGCTGGGGCACTCAGCTCTGCATCTCAAGGCCCCGTGTCCCTGACACCCAAGAGCTGCCCTTTGCCCGTGGCTTGGGCACTGTGGGGACTTGTTGTGTCAGGCCTCTGAGAGCGTCAGGGCTACCCCGCACTAGGGCTGTGGCACCTTCCTCTTTGGGCATCCCCTGAGCCACGTTCCAAGGGAAATCCTAGAGGGAGCTTTTTGCTGGTGCTCCCCTGGAGCCTGAGAAGACGGCTCTGCACAGACATCGCTGCAGTGGGGATGCTTTTGTGCCTGAGCTCCCTGGGAAACAACACAAAACACCCAAAGAATGGCACAAGAATAGGTACTTGAACAGCAACACCAACAATGAAAACAACAATAAAGACAGTAATATCAACAATATAAACAGTAAAAGCAACAGCAACACTAATATCAACAATAACAACAGCACAAAGAGTAGGTAAGTGCTGTGAGCCCTGATGAACTGGGCCTTCCTTGCAGCCTCCAGCGTGAACAGAGCCTTGGCTTGCAAGGGTAAAGGAGGTGCTGGCCCTTGCAGGGCTCTGCAGGCCCCCAGCCGCTCGACTGGGCCGTGCACGGGCAGTCGGTAACTCGGGGGCTGCTCCAGCTGCTTCCCTCCAAGCTGGTGTTCCTGGGCAGGTCCCCATCCCTCCTGCCTTCCCCTAGGCAGGGACTGCACGACACGTGCAGCTCAGGAGAGGCTGGGAAACCTGACGGCCTCCACAGAGGCTTCCTGTGGCCCTGGGAAAAGAGAGGAAGGCAAGCGGTGAGAAACGCTGCGGTGCCTGTTGAGCAGGCTCATCTCAGGCTGCTTCGTTCTTACTGGTCAAGCTGTGAGGGGCCCTGTAGGGCAAGGAGGAGGCACCGTGGAGCCCCGGCCCCCAGAGGAGGCTGAGAGCTGCTGAGGCTCAGAGCAAGGCGGCTGCAAGGGGGACGCGTGCAGGGGCCACAGGAAGGCTGGCCGAGGGACCAGCAGTGTGTGAGGAAGGGCTGCCCTGCTGCAGCCCTGACAAGCCAGCGACAGCAGCGCCGCGGCTGCCTGAGCGGAGGTGCCGAGCGCCTGGAGCCCTTGCGACGGAGGGAGGGTTGGCGCCTCTCCAGGGCAGCGGGGAAGCCCCCGCCACAGGGGCTCGGGCCGAGGGACCCGGCTCCCCCAGCTGCCCCCAAGGGGAGGGCGGTTCTGCGCGGGGTCTTTGTGGTGGACACAACTTACCCGCCGGCCTCCTGAAGCGCTCCCTGGGGCTGGAGGTGCGCGCCCACTGCCACCAGCGAGCCTGCTGAGCAAGAGAAGGGTCGGAAGGAGCTCGTGTGGCTTCCGCGGGGCAGGCAGCTTTGGGGGTGCAGCAGGCAGTGGCCCCTGGCCTGGATGGGAGGCCACGGAGCGCCCACTGCTTCTCCTTGCTCTTTGTGGCCTGCCCAGGGCTCTTGTTCCCCATGGCCCCGGCTTGCTCCCAGCCCCGCGAGGCAGCGCTTCCTACCTGCTCTTCCTTGGTGCCCTCTGTTTCCACTAGGAAAACGCACTGCGCACCGCCCTGCCCAATGGCTGGGATCCTCCGGATGTGGCGGGGATGGGGGCTGTTGCGCAGCTCGGGGAGCCTTTCTGGTGGCTTGGGGGTGCGTGTCTCTGCCTCCAGGACGTTTCGCGGCTCTCTCTCCCGATGGAAGATGCGGGAGAAGGTGTCCGCGCTGCAAGAGAGCAGAGAGAGCCCCGAGGTTGCGCAGTTGGGCGGCAGCGTCCTTGCTGAGAGCTGCCCCGGGCACCTGGCAGGGCCCCAGAGGCAGCCAGGCCCTGGGCGGCAGCAGCAGCCTGGGCTGGCATTGGCCTCCCGGCTGCCTGCTGAGCTTGCCCCAGCTGGGCGGGCAAGTGCTCCCCGACGCAGCGTGCGGCTGGCCCTGGAGCAGGGCTGTGCGAGAGCTGCCAGAGGCTTTTTGCCCTCCGCGGAGAGGGTCAGCGCGGGGCAGGCACACGCGGGCACGGGCAGCTCCCTTGGCAGGGCCCGGGACACTGCTCAAGGGCAGCTGGTGGCCAAGGGGTGGCCCAGGCAGCTCCTGGCTGCAGCTGCCCCTCCACAGAGGCTGAAGTGGCGGCTCAGCCCGGGGCGTCTGGGGCTCTGGGGGCCGGGAGGCTGCGCGAGGGCAGCGCCCTGTGCTGGGTGCGCAGCACGAGCAGCGCTCACCTGTCCTGGGGAGCCCCCAGCTTCCTCCTGCACTGCCCGCCCTGCTCCAGGCTCTGGTAGTCGGGCGCACGCAGCAGGGGAGGTGCCGGGCGCCGCGCAAGCGTGCGCGGCCCGTTCCTGGCGGGCTCGGGGAGCGCCTGGGACGCATCCCTGGCTCCGCTGCCCGCAGCACGGCCTGGCCTCCGCACGTGCGCCATGCTGCCGCCGTGGCCAGGAGGCGCAGACTGGCAGGCGCCGCGAGCCAGGGTGACAGCACAGCAGCCCCTCCGTTGTGACTGCAGCAGCTCCTCTGTGACTGGGAGCTCCTTGGCAATGGGGTGGGGTGCCAGCGGGGAGGGGGACGGGGGAGCGCCGAGTGCCCCTCTTGTGCTGTCCCCAACAGGACTGGGCTCTGCTTGTGGCCCTTCAGGCTATGGGGACTCTGCAGTGTGGAGGCCGTGGCCACCTGTGCCAGCTGAAGGGCCTCTCTTGGGGCCCCAAAAGTTGCCCTGTGCCCTCGTGGCTGGGCAGGCTGCTGCCCCCGCAGATGCAAGAGCAGCTCTGGAGATGTGCTTCATCATAACAATCCATCTGCTCCGGTCCTCCTTAAAGATCAAGCACAGAATTAGCTGCTTTAATACAATTCCCATCTTATAAAATATATGTAGGAGTCTTTTTTTTTTTTTTTTCCTTACCTGATGTGACCTTCTCATGCCTGGCGAATCTCCATCTGTTCATTCTTTCTGAGAAGCTGGTGGGGCAAAAGATGAGGGAGGCAGTCACCACGCTCAGATACATGTTTGCGTGATGAGAAACCTGAGAGCAGGGGTCTTCTTTGGGTGTTCCCAGTGATGGGAGGCACATGCTGTGAACTTGCTCTGCAGCCAGCAGCAAGTGTGAGCCCTTGTGTGTGTGCCCAGACAGCAGAGTGGGCTGGGCTGCACGGGACGAGTGAGCAGCGCTGCTGTGTGCGCGTGACGCGAGGGCTGCCCTCCCTCACCTGCCTCAGCTGCCCCTGGCCCCGCACAGCTGCTCGGGCACTTGTGGCTCCCGGCAGCAGCAGCTGCAGACAAGAGCGGCGTTGGCCAGAGCTTGGGTGCCGGATGCCTTAGGGGAACCTCCAAGGCCCTGGGAGTCACCAGCACTGCGCTGGTGGCCCCTGGTGCTGTGTGGCCCTGCTCCACACGTGGCCTTGCTGCTGCCTGGCCAGCCCCGGGGGCAGAGTGGGACGGAGCCCTGGGAAGCATCCGTGTTCCCGTGGTGATAAGTGCCCCTCTGGGATGTTCCAGCAGCGACAGAGGGACCAAAAGAGCACCCAGAGACACCAAGGTCATCTCGTGCTTCCTTCCCAGCATGTGGAATGAGCACATGGCTTGTGTGCCAGCTCTTCATGCATAGTGTGGGGGATCTGCTTATGCTTACACAGATTTTGCAAAGAGTGGCTGCCAGTGTAGGAAGGAAATCAGATTTTCAGCCAAGGTGGGGAGCCTTATTTAGGGCTTCTGTGTGGGAATAGCAGCTGGCTTTCCCAGTGCTGAAGTCACTTCCCTGCTGCAGGCGGAAACGCCCTGTCCAGCTTCAACACTATCTGGATCTCTGGGAAGTGTTCACCCACCACATGACCATGATTGCTGCACTGAGCATGGAAGCTGCTTCTTCTGCCTAGGAGGGAGGTGACTGCAATAAACAGTTCTTTTTCTCTAATTTCAAATACCTTACATGACTGCTGTCAGGGGGACCATTCTCTTAAGTACCAACCAACAGTGCCATCTTCTAAGGCACCAGGGCTCAAAGGGAAGGCTAAGCACCGGCTGGGAAGGTGGATTCCTCCAGGCTCTTGTCATTGCAGTTACAGTCGGCAAAACTTGAGCTTGTGTTCACATAACTGAACACTTCTGAGAACGAGATCTTTTCTCTTCGTACTTCCCCCTCCTTCTCCCTGCCAGAGATGCAACAATTGCAGAGGTGTGCAAGTGGGAAACTGCTTACTGCAGCACGGGTTAGAGACTTGGGGCTAGAGACCCCTATGTGATGGAGAGGTACCCAGAGAGAGCTGTACATCATCAGATGATGTGACACATGCAGGTTATTTCCATGTGTCATTTGGGTCTCTTGTGCTGTGTTGCCATACTGTGGGATGGGAGTGGGTCCTGAAGCCCTCCAGGGGACAGGTGTCTTGGAGGCTGCAAGTGAGTGTCGTGTCCTGCTTGCACTAAAGGAGCACCTGGCAGCGGAAGTTGGTGTTCTGTCTCCCATAACCATCTCAGCCTGTGGCCAAGCTTTCCTTGGACTCCTCCATATGTTTTTGTGACCACTTAAGACAAAAACTAATAACTGAAGGCCAACCCAAAAAAGCCCTGCCACCCCAAGCCTTCTCATTGCTCCTCATACAGGGGAAGGCTTGTGCGGAGGGATTGGAAGCAACTGTCCAAGTCCTGTTTGAGATGTTTCAGAGGCTTTTCCTCTGGCTGGAGGTGTTCACAGTAAGACTTGCTTCAAGGTCTTTGACCGTTGCTGTGGTGAAGGGAGTAAGCCTTCTCCAGGGGCAGAGAGAGGAAATGGCTGTGCTCCTTGGGCAGCCAGTGCCATTGCAGGCTCCTGGCCTAAGGAAGTTCAACCAGCGCCAGCCCTTCCCTGGCAGTGGTGCGTGAGCGTGGCTGACAGCGCAGCCCTCCTTCTCCATTCCCTGACCCAGGCACAGGCAGAGGAGGAGGAGGGCAGCTCCCTACAAGAGCGGTGCCACCTCCCTGTCCACTGCAGGCCGTGATGTGGGTGGGTGTCGTTGAGGGTGGTCAGGGCCCTGCAGCCCTCTGTGTGTGACAAGGTGTGGGGTCACAGTGGGGCCCTCACGTGTCATAGCCACAAGGCCCCTGATATCACGGTGCCCCTGGCCCCGGTGCACACTTCGCTGTGAGGCCTGTGGGATCCCGGTCGCCGGCTGCTGCTCTCTGGGCTGATTTTCCATCCTCTGGAGCTGCTTTCCCGAGAGTTGGGGAAGGCAAAGGGAGCCAGTGGGCTAGCAGGGCCAGGCCGTTTGGTGAAGTGTAGGTGAGAGACGGTTGGAGAGGAGGAAGGTCCCTTTTGCCTTCTTCGTTCAGTCCTCACCTAGAGGGAGCGTGTGGAAATATGGAAGGCACGAAGCCTAACATGTTCCCAACTGTCCCTGATGTCACCATCGACGGTAAGGCTTTCAGCAGCGATTTCTAGTGTGTATGTGAAGAGCAGTGAGGGTGAGACCTGGTACGAAGACCCTGGTGCATGTGGGAGAGGTCTGGGCAGGCCTGGGAGCGGGAATTAGAGCCATCAGGGAATGTGAGCTCCAGAAAAGGTCCATTCCCCAGGAAATACTTGTGGTACATAATAGCACTCTAGCAGTAGTGCCATGGAGAAATTAAGAGGCAAGGAGGCAGAGTCACTACAGGCAACGTGAAAGGGAGACTAACAATGTCTTTGGAAGCATGTCTGTGGGGAAACACAGATTGCTGGCACAGTGTTTTAGGAGCCTGGAGCAGATGAAAATGGGGCTTGTGTTCACACTCACCGTGGGCTGCTGTTCTGATCACATTTTTCCTATCCTGCATTCAGGGAGTGTTCCTGGGGAGGACCTCTTGCCCCAAGAGAGCAATTCCTCCCAGAGTCTAAGTGGGGCCACATCCCAGGCAGAAGAACTTGCTCTTGCCCTGAAGAGCAAGTCTCCTGAGAGGTGAGAGCCTGGGAGAAGGCGTTCGAGCACATGGGTGAATACTGTGTTCTGCTACTTATGGGAGGGAGCTGTGTTTCCTGGACACAAAGACTTTCCGAATTCAGACATGGTGGTTGCCCCCTTCTACCATGCCCTGTGCTTTCTTGCTGCACAGCAAGGAGGGAGCAGGCTTTTGTGACCCTCTTCTCAGGCTCATTTTTCCTTCTTCTTGTTCTCAGAGGTGCAGTCAAGTTCTATCCGAGGCCCCCGCCAAGAATGGCACATGCACCTCTAAGACCCAGCCCAAAGGTGACTGGGCAAGAAGAGAGTGGCAATGAGAAGACCACTAAAGGTAATTTAAGACTCAACAGAAGTTTCATAGAGGTCTATTGGTCCTTTTGCTTATTGCTAGCTCCAAGGTGGTGTATGGAGCAGTAAAGCTGATGAGCTCTCTCCCATTCCCCATTTCAGAGAGTCCTCTTGGGAAGCACCCGTTTTCCCAAGGGAGGCATTGTGGCCGGAGCGTAAGCGGTGTCACATTGCCAGAAGTAGCGGGGAACAGCAAGGGTGCTGCGAGGTGAGAGGGAAGGCATTTGAGATATTACTGTGCTCTAGTGCTTGCGGGAGGGAGATGGGTCACTCGGATGCAAAGTCTTCTCAATTCAGAAAGGTGGTTACCTCTTCCCCCATGCCCGGCGCTTTGTTCCTGCACAGCAAGGAGGTAGCGGCCTTTTGGGACTCTCCTCTCGGGCTCGTGATCTGTGCTTCTTGATTCCAGGAGTGCGTTGAAGTTCTGCCCGAGACCTCCCCCAGCACGGGTACCTCGGGCACCCGCAGACCCCAACCCAAAGAGGAGTGGGGAAGAAGGCGGCGAAGGCACCGCAAACAAAGGTAATGTAAGACCTGGCAGGAATTTTCCTGGAGCTTTGCTGGCCTATGCTTTGTTCCTCTTGCCAGGGAATTCTAGCCAAGGCACAGAGCTTGTGTGTGGCTTAGTAGAGCTGATGAGCTCTCATGGTCCCTGTTTTCAGGGAGTCCTCTTGGAAAGCGCCTCTTTCCCAGTGAAAGACGTTGCGCACGGAGGGTTCGTGGCATCGCAGCAGGAGCAGAAGCGGGAGGGAGCAGCAGGTTTCCTGCAAGGTGAGAGCCTGGGGGAAGGCAGTTGGGTTGATCGTGTGCTCAGGTACTGTGGGAGGGAGATAGTTTTCCCGGACACAAAGTCTTTGTGACCTCTGAAGGATGGTTGCCCTCCTCCCTTCATGCCTGCTGCTTTTTTGCTGCACAACAATGTGTAGCTGGAAATTGCAAGCCTCTCATCAGGCTAATTTTTTTCCTCCTCTTTCCAGCTTTGAATACAAGCTCGTGCCAAGACCTCCACCACCAAGAGTGCCCCATCCGCCTCTTACGCCCAGGCCAAAAAAGACCATGGAGG